>NC_136016.1:3690000-3785000 GCF_048128805.1 Centroberyx gerrardi | reverse complement strand
GCCCACACAGTTTGATTGACATGTGATCTCTCGGAAGTGGAGAACTGCAGGAACATCTTCCCCTATCTTCCCCTTCTCCTATCCTCCCCCCCTCTCCCTCTATCCCATGCACGTCTGCCCGCCTTGATCTGTTATCTGTTATTTAAATGCTCTGAGGAGAGACTGAGCCGCCTGTAAACTCAAAGCGACAATACATTCCTTTTAATTAAGCAATTAATATCGGTTGACAACTTTGGTGGGTGCATTAGTTATTCTAATGTGCCGGAGAGATGTTCACTTTGGGCAAATGAGTCATGAGGCGAGCTCGGAGAGGAGAGGAGAGCGCTATCGCGCTTTATTCCCACTTAAAGGTCCCATTATCTGCCGCCGCTTGGGTGGGAGGCAAACTCATGGAACTGTAGTTACATTTCACGTCGTGTTTTATTCATTATTTCATTTTAAAAGTGCTATAAAGTAAGTTTTATATGGAGAATTGTGTAGGAATCGGATGGGTCCACTGCAGAGCGGAGCGAAATGACATGGAATAAAATAGAACAGGATTTCTATTCTCTCTCTCTCTCTCTTTTAGCTGCAGTCTTTGTCAGTGCAGGAGAGGACGGAGACACCCACCTCTTTACCCAGGATGCATTGTTTAACTGACACGTCTCCTGATACCGGCTGACTGATGGTGAAAAGCCAATCGCCGGGTGAGATGCAAAGCGCTCCAGGAAAGCGCTGATGCGGATTCGCGGTGCACGTTGGTGTTGCCGTGCACGTGTGTGTTCGCGCTCTCGAATGACAGTTTTCCAGAAAAACCTTGAGCACATACATGATGAATGAGATATAGATGGGGGAATGCTATCAAAACATTATTCCGCAATGCAACAAATATGCATAAAATATGCGGCAGTATGCATAATGCCGGCGTCCTCATCTGGGAGCCCTTGACCTTCCAGTGCTCCCCCCTGGCTCTCCTCCAGCCGCCCTTGGCTCGCACCTTGACCTTAGACTCGGCTCCTACAGCACCCCCCCCCCCCCCCCAACCCCACCCATCTCACCCTCTGCATCAACCCCCCCACCCCTTCACCCTCTACCCCCTCCCTGACCCGTTGACCTGCCCTCTCCCTCCCTGCTTGTCCCAGTTGCCTCCTTCCAGCTTCGCCCGCCACCTCATCTGAGCAAAGCAACACAGCATAGCAGTATAATTGGTTCCTATAAATTGTAGCAAAGAGACCAAAGCATTCCAGTCATTCAAACACACCTGTTTTTTAATTAGGGTGGGGGTCTTTGTGAGCTCCTTTGAGTGTTTATGCCGCGTTCATGTGTGTGTCGGCGCGAGGGCCGTGCAGGTCTTGCCTTTTTCTTTCATTTTAATAGCTTTGTTGGACTTCTTAGAAATGAAATTGTGGACAGTCAAATGGATTTGCGGCAGTTTGACCGAGTCCATTTCACCGCCTCGATTTTCTCCCTGTTCCAGTTTGCTGGCTCACGATAATGAAGTAGGGGGTGCAAAACATGCACAGAGGAAAGTGGTCATCTCTCTCTCTCCCTCTCTCTCCCTCTCTTTCGTGGAGTGAGTGATCTAATTCAATTCGTATTATGCATTGACAGTTCATGGTAATTGCAGCTGTTCTAATGTCCTCCATTACATGTGACCGCAGCGCTGGCGGTAGCTTTAATTTCCTGGCTGGGGGAGAGCGCAAGACATGAAATTAAAGCTGAACGAGGGTCATCGCGGGTGACGGGGACAGGCAGAGGACCCAATCAATGACAGCCGAGATGGCCGAGTCCGGCCGAGTTAACAGTGAATTGAGGTTTTCATGTTCTAAATGATTTCTTTTTTTTTTTCCTCCCCTTGAGGATATCAAAAGACTTAAATTGGCCCTTAACACTCGGAGTGTTAAAGTGAAGAGCTGACATTGAAGTGTGATATCCGTATGATTACGTTTGATAGCTTTTAGACGGCCTTTCATTTCATTAGTCGGTGGAGTCGTTCACACATTTCTGAAGCGAAGAGGTGGGGGGGAGGAATCAAAAATGAACGCTGTTCTTAAGTAACGGCAAATAAATCAGAGGGGAGTGGAAAGTTTGGGTTTCTTGGAGCAAACTTGAGGAATTCCGAGGAGCTCGCGAGGGCGTTTCTCGCCGTTAAACTCTTCGTCTTTACATGCCGGAAAACGTACTTGTCTCCAACGGGCCCGAACATTCGCGGACTCGCATTCAAGTCGCGTCCCAAGTGCTCAAGAGTGTACCTGTGTTTGCTATTTGGATTCTCGGCAGTCGAGGCTGTGATTTTCTGGATGTGCCCCCCCATGGCTCCTACCTAGGTTTCCCTCATATCTCCAAGGGGAAGTGTGAAATCCATTTAGAGCGTACAGAGGAGCTACAGGTCCCCAGCTCTCTGCCTCAAGCTTCGGGGGGAACACACAACGGTATTAATCGTCGGTGCACGCCGGAGATTTGGCTTTTTGGTATTCCACATGACAAAGTGCCTTTGATATCTCTTAGTCCCACCATGAAATGAAGAACAAAGCATGTGCAAGAGGCTAGTCAACAACTCAGGTATGAAAAATGCAAGTTCTAGGGGTTTGGTTCGTCGTGCGAATGTACCACGTTTCATGGGTTTTTTTAACAAACCCCTACCGGTTTCTTTCCACACCTTATTAAAGATACATTAACACATTTGAAGGTCTCTCTTGATGCTTTCTCTACAGTCCCTTTTCAGGTCCGCGGATCCTCTGCGTTGTTGGAACTTCTTCTTACGGCGGTTTGTGGAAGTGCTTCTAGAATAGACTTATAACGAAGTCGCTGATACCCAAGAGGATAACGTTTCCTTGGCAGTACATCACAGCCATTGTTACAGCTATTATTTTTAAACCCGTGTCTATCTGACGGTTAGTCTGCCAGCCAGTGGGTTGTCTTGGGCTGACGTGACGGCGGTGTTATTGTATCCGATCTGCCTAATCGCGGCTTAATCTTTTCCAAGGTAATGCCTAGCGTTGTGTTCGTTGGGGGATGACAAAGCCTTGGCGTGGTTTTAATCTGGGTAACTGAGGCGCCGCGACTCGAGCAAATGAACCTAATCTCTAGTCAGATGAAAGGAGGGATCCCTAGCTAACACCGAGATGATGTTGTTTATTGTTTTGCCGCACTTATCGGCTTAACATGTAAAGATTTCACAAGGAACAGCTCAGTGGTTTTAAACAGATAAAGGCGGCTTAGTGTCAAAGCTGCGTCTCCCTTTCCGCAGTCTCACCTCCCCTTACCCCCGTCTCCCTTCGGTGTCATGAGGAAGGGATGGGAAAAAAAAGAAAGAGAAATGGAAGGGGAGGAGTGGAAGTGCATGGGAAGGCCAGGGAATTTGGATACTATTGGATACATGGAGGGAAAGTGTTAGTTTCCGATGGAATTTTGGGCATTATCTTGTCATGGTGGCGTCTCGTCAACTCAACAACAATACATGATAGAAGCTTCATACTTCCACCACAGGTTCCCCCTATAGAGCAGACGATCTGATTAGATTTGGAAGCACCTTGCTGCATAAACATAAGGAAATACCAGATTTTCCACTACAACTCGTTAACGCTTTAAGATACGGAGTTCATATTAATACCACCCATGTGCGATGCGACAACAAGTATGTTGACATAGAAATACTTGTTAATTAACACACTAACCAGCTCAATTAATGACCTCATTAGCACAACAGGTTATGTCTAATACATCATGGTGATTATGGCGGGACGTTAGGCAGCTCGAGTGCCTCTCGTTTCAAAGAAAGAAACGGTTGCAGCTCTCCGTCCCCGTCTCTCTCACACGCGCTCTCGTCTCTTTCTGTGGAAATGTGCGAGAGACGGAGGGAAATAGACGGATAAGAGGAGCATGTGTTGTTGTCCTGAGGGTTGCCTTGTCATTTTTGAACTAGTTTAGCGATGGCGCCGCGCGGCCCCGGAGGAGGGAGCGCCAGGAGACCAGAGGCCCCGGCGCCGTTTTGACTTTTAATCAGCAGATTCGGCGCTAAATAATGCAAACATGAAAACAAACATGTATCTGAAGTCTCCCAGTGTATCGCGCCACCTAACCGGGTGTTAGCGCTAATTAATTGTGTGCTTATTGTTGCAAATGGGCGATGCTCCGGGACGGAAATAACACTTTTTTTTTTTTTTTTTTAACTGTGGAATGCTTTGATGTTCACCATCTCTGTGATCAGAAACTTTATGTGCACCCTCATCACACACACACACACACACACACACACATACACACACACTTAATGTGAACACGGCTTATGTACATTTAAGCTCAGTTAGCCCTAGAGAAATCGCACCACAGTTGTTGGGATCTATCTGAAGCTGGTGTAAAACTTAAATAACCCCAAACGCTATGCATAAGCTTGCTCAAAATAATGAACACATAAAAAATGTATACTGTTATGGCATCTTTATAATAATACATTATAAGTCTCCTAGACTAGACAAAGCTATTTTTAGTGCTAGTGCTGTGTTGGTGCTGGTGCTTCAGATGTGTTGGCTTGCATTAACATCAACTTTGGCTTTTTATTTTAGAGTTTTTTAATCTTGAATGTTCCTATACTTTATCTGTAGTGTATGTTTTGGCTATATATTTGTGTGTTTTAATCAGACATGCGTGTCAGCACACACACACACACACATGCATATGTTGCTGTATTTAACATTATGACCCTATACAGTGAAAAATGAGATTGTGGGAAGTGATAGAAAGAAAGAAAAAGAAAGAGTAGGGAGAAAATAGAGGATAAAGAGAAATGCAGAGTTCACTATGTTGAGGTTTTCATTAATTCATTCATTCGTTCATTCAGTCATTCATTCATCCATTCATTCATTCATTCATTCATACTGGAAACCACTGCAGAGTAAACAAAACACGGAGCATGGGATTTGTGAAGAAACGCGGGAGTATGTCAAACACATACACACCGCACACACACACACACACACACACACACACCACCCTTCACTCCCACCACCACCTCTTTTCACACACACCCTCCAGTAGAGATGATCCTTGATAAACACTGGGAGATGGGGAGGGATGGATGGAGGAGACTGGAGACTACAGTGTGTGTGTGTGTGTGTGTGTGTGTGTGTGTGTGTGTGTGTGTTGCGGGTAGCAAGGTTAAAGCTGGCTGAGCCCCACCTCGAGCTGTGTGCTGGCTAACGGGCAGCAGGCTAATAACTTCAATTATCTCAGCACTCGGCTTCAGGCCACAGCTGATAGGACAGCAGCAAGTATTATCTCCCTTTGATAGAGACTTGGGACACACACACACACACACACACACACGCACACACACACACACGGGCAGGGAAAGCCAAACGTTAAGTCTGAAAATTTGTGATCACACATACACAACACACACACACACACACACAGGAGTGAGCATAGCCAAATGCAGGTCTGCAAACTTATGATTGCACACACACACACACACACACACACACACAGCCAAATGCAAGTCCAAAAACTCACAATCAAACACACACACACAGGAGTGAACATAGCCAAATGCAGGTCTGCAAACTTACGATCACACACACACACATACACACACACCCACACACACACACACACAGGGCACAGCCAAACTCAAGTCCGCAAACTCGCAATCAAACACACACACACACACACACTCCACACAAGTTCCTGGAAGAGCACATAAAGCCCCGTTCAACATTACTGCCGCTCGCTCTCGCCCCGGCGGATAATTCTCACACCGTCAGGCTGTTTACGCTCTTTTTTTTTTCACAATAAAAGTCCCCGAGTTTACTGCGCAAACCCAAAATCAAGGACGGGGACGCCACTTTTTACCGCTTTATCCCCCCCCCCCCACCTCAAGCAAAACCTTTCTCTTTATCACCCAGTGTTAGCTTGACATTTAAGTATCTCATCGTGCCATTTAGGGAGGCAGTAAATTGTAATAGGGCGAGAGTGGAGGGAGATCATTGAGCGGTCCTGCTGGTACAGGGTTAATGGCTGGTGTAATTTACTCTCTCCATAACCCGGGTTTATTAGAGGGGCCAGTGGACTCTTTGGTCGCTTCGATTCGCACACCGTTAATATTTTACTGGGCCATTGTGTGTTACAGACTTGTACTGTTTCGTTTTTTTCATGTTTTTTCCTTTTTCGTTTTGTTTTTTATACCAGAGCTGGTAGGAGGGCGAAGGTGAGAGAAAGGGAAAGGGACGTGGAGTAAAGTAAGGAAGGGAAAGAACGATATGAGATGCTTATTTTTTTTCACTTGGTGACTACCGGCGACCGGGGTGCGCCGATATCAAGGCTTTGTTGTTGCAAAGAGAGAGGGAGAGAGAGGTAGAGAGAGAGGGAAAGAGAGAGAGAGAGGGAGGAAGAAGAAGGCGTTGCAATGAGATGAGACGGCTGAAACGGGGCGAGGCGGCGCCCGGAAAAACCAATCCGCCGAGGTTTTTGAAGACGGGTGGGTGAGAGGAGGGGGGACGGGGGAAGATTGAGAGAGCAAGGAGAACAACGGAAAAAAGAGAGGAGGTAGAAAAGAGAGAGAGAGAGGGGAGGGAAGGAGCATCCAGAGGACACCCGAGTGGAGGTCGAACGCGCTCACTCCTCGCTTCCTCTTTCATTTCCCTTCGCCTCCTTCTACTCCCGCTAACCTCCCTCCATCCTCCCTCACTTCTTCTCCTCCCTCGCTTTCTCGGTTTGGAAACGAGTCTTCTCCCTCTCTCTGCATATCCAAAGTGGGCCGACGTCCCGTCGGCAATTGCGGCGATACTTGCGGCGCCCGCCCGCTGCCCTGATGTTTAATTCATTCTCGGGGAGTCGAGAGAGGACAACAGGAAATAAAGAAAAGAGGGAGTCGGGGGGTTGGAGGCAAAGATTACCATTTCCTTCTTTTCTCGCTTTGTTTCCACGATGGAGAGAAACGGGGGTGACAATATATGTGCGAGAGAGAGAGAGAAAGAAAGAGAGAAGGACGTATCCATGCGAAAGAGGAGAGAGAGAAAGAGGCCTTTGGTCATGATAGAGGTCATCTGCTGTTTGCCTGTCTGTAGAGGCACACTGACAGATACAGGGGTGTGTGCATGCATGTCCGTGTGTGTGTGTGTGTGTGTGTACACACAGCAAGCCCTGACACTGTTCTGTCACGCTCCCGTTAATCAGAGCCTGATTAAATATCCTTTCAGAGAGGCAGGATTAGGGGGGGAGTCCCATTAGACCTGGACCTGCAGGAGTGTGTGTGTGTGTGTATGTGTGTATGCATGTGTGTGTGTATGTAGTGTCACTCAGAAGTTAGCCATTGTTTGATTTTCCTTCTTGAGGGAGGAGACGGGCGTGAGGAGAACATATGCTGTGTGTTGTGAATAGGGTGAGACCGATATATGGGGCTGATATTGACATTTTATGATAAATGAGATATCATCCAGTCAGCATCATCCACCTCTGATATGATGGATATGATGCAGTTTGATTGATTACATATTTATTGTAGAATTGATCAATACTACACTGGCTGTCTATGGTAAGACCTTTACCTGAATTGATTCTAATGAGACATTTTGATCAGATTCTTCACAATTATGCATCAATATGTTCTTATTATTATCATCCTGGGTTTCAGTGGAGAGTTTTAGTGTCCCATGATGGTCTATATGCTGTTTCAGAGGCTTTTCCACCCTGATATGAATGAAATAGGGGACCCTTACAAAAAAGTCACATGTGAAAACCCACATGTGAATTCAAAGACATATGACAATATTTATTTCACATGTGAAAACTTAATTTCACATGCAAAGAGACAATTCACAGGTGAAAATGCCATTTTCACATGGGAAATGGGAAATTTCATGTGTCCAAAAAGCACATGTGCTTTGAGTTCACATATTGGTTTTCACATGTGACTTTTTTGTAAGGGGAAACACTGAATATTTGTAATTTTTGGGGAATTTGAAATGATCCAAATGAAAGGTGCCGAATATTGGCACCAAATATCGGCTTCAGTCCAGAAATATCTGTATCAGACTTCAAAAACCAGGATGAGTCGAATGAATGCATCATGTACCAGACACCCTGAACTGAGAGAGAGAGAGAGAGAGAGAGAGAGAGAGAGACATAGGGATGATGGGGTAATTCCAGCACGTCATTAATAATTACCCTCCTTGCCTTTGGCCTATGGATTCAGGTGCTATTTGCCGGGCCGGGTCAGAGTTTTCCCCCGAAAGCGCGAATTAGTGTCATTAAGTGGCAAGCCTCAGATTAAGTCAGCATTAAATCTAATTAACACAAAGCCGATGTGATAGACTAGATCAGCCCAGGATGTGTCACGCTAATTGTTAGTGGCACTGTGTTTCTGCGTCTCCCTCGCCCCGGCTAATGAAACCGAAGCGCCGGGCTTGTTTCTGGGCTCAAACGTAGCCGTGGGCGTCGAGCCTCCCCCGACGCCGACCCCAGACTTTCGCTAACGATCCGCAAAACACGGGGCCCGCTGTTTTCGGATCCTGATCGATAAGGTGCAGAATAAACGGCGCATTCTGCGACATACCGTGACGGAGCTGGATTTGTTCCTTGGGAGAATCTCGGTATGACTCTCCGCTAAGGCTGAAAAACACGTAATCCTCGAGCATTAGTCTCGATTTATCCTTCCGCTTGAATGACAGCCTATTGCTTCACATGCAGATGCTCCCGTCCCAACAGACATTTTGAGCAAAGGCCCTTCAACTCCTTCCTCTGTGTTCGTGCGGCGTGGTAGATGTATAATTGATAGAGCGAACGAACCAGTGTGTGCATAAACAGCGCCCGCTCCTCCGTTTGCTGGCAGTTTTGTCTTAATTATTCACAAGCACATCACCATAGAAAAAGGCGACGCTCTTCTCCTATTGACAGGGGGTTTAAACTGGGCCGGCGTTGAAAAGCTGCTCCGGATTTGTGGAAGGGGGGGGAAGGCCCTCGGAGGGCTTTTGCAGAAAGCGGAGAGGCAGACAGTCGCTGTCCTCAAATTTTTTCCCCTTGCAGAAAACAGGGAAAAGATTTGACGCTTTGCCACGGAAAACGTCTTCATTGTGAGGCAAGGCTGGTGGCTGCGCAGTGTTCTGCATTGACAAAGGCTCCTTCCCCCCAGCTTCAAGCCAAAAGCTTGGGTACTGGGGTTCAACCGGCATGGGTATCGATGCTTGTATCTTTTGGATTGAAGCTCGATGTTTTGTGCTGATCTTTAAACGTGCAATGAGTAGGATTTTTACTGCCCCATAGTACAAAATGGCCAGGTACCGAGATTTATGCCTTTCAAAACTCACTTTCCAGCTTGTACTCTGTTATGGAACAAAAACTCCCCTCCCTTTGGGGTTTCTCTCTCTCACTCTCTCAATCCCCCCCACCCCCTCCCCACCTGCTGGCATTTTCAGCTGCTCACCGATGGAGGACGGTGCGACAAGCGAGCTGAAGACAAAAAAAGCCCAAAAAGCAAATGCCAAAGCAGTATCATTACTCCAGTATTTAGCACGATGATGTATTGCCTCTTCGCTAGACGTTTCTGTTGGATCTCCGCTCTAATTAGCTAGCTCACTCCTCTGCATTGTGAAAACGTTACTTTATTATTTATGGCAATTACAGGCCACCATACACTGCGCCAGAGACCTGTCAATGATGCAGTTATGGCCACCAAGAGATGTTGATAAATGTCATGATTACTTCTACCAAGCTTCGTTCAAACCCACAGAAGAACTTTATTTTAAATTCTAGTCCAGATCCTAAGGTTTTCAAAGATACCAAATATGTCACGATTAATTACAGGGTCATGTGGATAAAATGGTGCACAAACATCTAGATTTCTTTCCATTCCAACTATAGCTTCAGTGAAGCATTGGAGCAGATACAGAATGTGGATGTGACATGTGCTGTATAGTTTGGAAAAAATGTTTTTTCCAACTCTGAAGGTACTTACGTAAGAGGAAATTTAAGGGGAAAACCAGGATGCAAGGAGTTAAAGCCCCTTTAAATTTGACCATTTTCATGGGAAAAAAAGTCCCAAAAACTTACAAGTATTCACTGTTTCCCCCAGAATTGTATTCTTGTCAGGGTGGAAAAGTCTCTGAAAACGTATTTAGACCATGGACACTAAAACTCTCCAATGAAACCCATTGTAATCCCATTACTACTATTACTACTTCATGCAGACTAGTGTAGAATCTGATCAAAATGTCTCATTAGAATCAATTCAGGTTCAGGTCTTCCCATAGACAACCAGTGCAGTATTGATCAATTCTATAATAAATATGTAATCAATCAAACTGCATCATATCAGAGGTGGACCACACTGACTGGCTGATTTTAATAAAAGACCAATATCGGCCCCATATATATCAGTCTAACCCTCCTGAAGCACTGAGATGACTGGAAGCTTGTTTGAATGCACCGGAACACATTCATCATCAGTAGATGGGACAGGGTGGCAATGCTCTTGGATGGATTTGTATGTATGAGCATGCATGATTTAATGCATGTGTGTGTGATTTGAATAGCTGTCACCCTCCCTCTGATGCTGCGTGTGTGTGTGTGTGTGTGTGTGTGTGTGTGTGGTTAGCCGTGGCGTTGAGTCCGTGACATTGCTCCTGGGCTCTTTACATGGCTTGTTACTGGGTTAAACTCTTTCATTTACCCTGCCACAGCTGTTTACACACACTCATACACATGCCACGCCTGCACACACACACACACACACACACACACACACACAGTTTCAGTCTTTCTCCCCTCGCCACTGCTCTGTCCCTCTCCGGGGGAACATAATAAAACGGCATTAATTCTCTCTCTCTCTCAATCTTTCTCTCTGCTCTCTATCTCTGGCACACAGGAATTCAATTCTTCATTTTTATCACAAAGTGTGTGTGTGTGTGTGTGTGTGTGTGTGTGTGTGTATGTGTGTGTGTTAGAGACAGATGCAGGTAGGCCAGATTGAGAGGGCGAACACCGGCTCCTTCAGGCCGATGATTGGGCGTCACTTAGGGTGTTTAGATGGGAGGCAGAGAGACTTTAGATGGTTGAAATTGATTGTAATCTTCTTATAGTGGAGGCCAATACTTTCTAATAGTATCTGATGCATTAGTACATAATCTGTTAGTCCTTCCTTCCCTCTTTCTTTCATTCTTCCTTTTATTTGAATCACAGAATGGAAATATTCAAAACGGTGTTTACTACAAATACATAATATAGAGGGGTTTTCAGTTCTACATGTGTGTGTACATGAATTGAATTGAGAATGCATGGTAAATTCCAATTCAATTCCTGGAGTTGGAATTGGAATTGGAAACAGAACTGAAATTGAATTGGAATGACAGGAGACAGAGTTCCATTAAATCCCATGAAATTCCACTTCTAATAATAGACAGTTCAACAAATTAAATACATTGGAATCATAATGTATGGATTATGATTACATGTTCTGCATCAAATACCAGCTGAAAGGTTCCTTTAACATTTTATGATATTCAGTATTGATAATATATAACACTAGGTGTAATCTCAAATATGTGGTAAGAAATTTCACAGAATTTTATTGAATTTAAATTTGACTTCCTGCAATTCCAATTCAATTCCAATTCTCTCTTCTTCTTTTTTTCTTCTCCAAATTCCAATTGCAATTGATCAGTTCATTCATTAATTGACCCCAACCCCTGAACCCTGTCCTTCCTTCCTTTTTCTTTCTTTCTTTCTTTCTTTCTTATATTGGATCACAGAATGGCAAAAACCAAGATTGTGTTTACTGTAAATACAGCGTATATTGAATTTTGCAGTTGTGTTGGTTTCCTTGTTTGTTTGCCTTATGTCCTCCCTCTTTCCTCCCTTCCTTCCTTCTTTCTTTCTTTCTTTCTTTCTTTCTACCCAACATCTATTGGAACACCGAGTGCTGAAAAACAAAATGGTGTTTACTTCAAATAGCCTGTATATTGAACTTTGCAAATAGTTATATTTTGTAAGTTTCTTTTTGGACAAAAGCTTTTCCAATAGTTGTGATCCCAAGTGGCATTATTCCTTCCTTCCTCTCCTTCCCTCTTTCCTTCTTTCCTTCCTTTAGTGTCCCACGATGGTCTAAATACTGTTTCAGAGGCTTCTCCACCCTGACAAGAATACAAATAAAAATTTTTGGAAAGCTTTTGGCATTAAAACAAATTTACAGATGTATCTGCGCAAAATATCAGCCACTGGCAGCTTCAATCCAAAAATATCAGTACCGGCTTTTAAAAACCCGCAACGGTCGAAGCCTCTGTCTGCTCCAGTGTGTGGGGTCGCGCCCCGGCCTCAGTGCTGTCGGGCCCCTGGGGGCCTTCCGGTCTTACTACTGAACCACAGGGACACACACAGCTGCTGAATAGGCAGCGGTCAGGTGTAGAGGTGTGTGTGTGTGTGTGTGTGTGAAGGTGATACAGGAGTGCGAGTGAGCCCAGAGGCAGTGCTGAGTCGGCAGTGTTGTCATGGAGACCTCTACTGAACCCCTGCTGAGGCGGGACTCCCAGTCTATCGGACCTGTGTGCGTGCGTGTGTGTGTGTGTGTGTGTGTGCTTTGTCTTTGTGCAAGTAGGTGCATATTTATATTTAAGTTTGTGTTTGGCCCGATGTAGCGACATGGGCCAAAAGTGTGTGTGTGTGTGTGTGTGTGTGTGTGTGTGTGTGTGTGTGTGTGTGATCGATGTGGCTTTAAAGTGGCTTATCTGTGAAGTGATGTGTCAATACCATCTTTGGCCCGTTAGCCCTCTGATAAACAATACCTCAGCACTCCCACAATGCACCAACAAACCCTTCAAGCGCAAATAAAAACTTTTATTGGATCAGAGCGATGCAAAGCAAGAACGCTGTTTACTTCAAATATATATTGGATTTGCTGCAAAACCGTTACCTTTTGCGAGTCCCTTTTGGACAAGAAAAAAAAGAGGAGAAAAAAAAAACCTTTTTTCAATAGATAGCATTCCATCAAAAGGAACCACAGGGCGGCTTAGAATGGAAAGCATTTGTAAATGGATGGCAGTCCTTGATGGCGATGCTCCAGTCAATAGCGGGCTGCGCCGTGCCGTGCTGTGCGGCGGCCTCAGGGGAAGGTCAGGAGTTCAACAGGTAAAAAAAAAAAAAAAGGTTTCCTCAAGAACGCAGAAGGACAACCTCCGGCTCCCCGAGACTCGCGCGCCGACCTTCACGCACCGCTCACAGGAGGAAGGAATGCAGAGTGGATGGATGGATGGAGAGAGTGAGGGAGGGAGAGAGAGGGACGGTGTGTTTGAAAAAAGCTGCCGGCGAACCCGCTGAACGCCGTTATTATAAAAGCAAACTCGCCGCCTGGGCAGAAATTGAACCGATGATGTATCAAATGAGAAGCAAACACCCCCCCCCCCCCCCAAAAAAAAAAAAAAAAAAACGCACACATTTGCATAAGTAGATGGTAAAAAGTTCTGTGCGGAAGAGGGGGTGTATTTTATGTAAGGTTTCTTATCTTTGTCTCATGATAGTTTACAGAGGGGGGCATTTCGCAAACTGTTTGCCAAAAGCCCCGTGTTGTATAAGACTTAATGTAGTGTGAAATTAAAACCCCCCTTAAACAGCGTCCTCAACGCCGCGGAAACAGCACGCTAGCCACTCATAATATTCATGCTTGGCCGCCAAAAAATGAAGCCTATCCATTCTGGAGAGGGGCCGCCGCTGACAGGGCCGCTGCAGGAGGAAGGGCGGGGGCATTTCTATTAGCATTTTCCGAGAACGCGGGGCCCTGCCTGGGGTTTTTCCGCCGCTGAATATGTATTATTTATGTGTTGTGGAGGTCGTTTTGTAGACCCAGAGCAACTCACCTTTTTAGAATCAGAATCAGAATCAGAACATCAGCCTTCCTTCCCATCATGCCCCTCTGCAGCACCAGCGGAAAACATAGCGAGTCCGCAGGTATTGTGTTATTGTATTGCTGGACTAAACTTGGGGAAGTGATTCATCTTTGCCACTGAGTTCCAGCATTCTCGAAACTACACTGATTGGCCCAAATGGGACGCTACAATTGCAAGTCAAATTTAAAGGATAAGTTCGGTGATTTTGGACCTATATATAATTTGTCTCTTACATACCTGTAGTACTTGGACCCACAGAGAATATTGGCTCCCGATGCAGCTGTCGGTTGAAACAGCGATCTCCGATGCCTCTTGCTGCTAACAATGAGTCTAAATGGGGTTTGTCAAAATCTGAAATAAGTAAATATCAAATAAAATATCAAAAAAGCCAGTCTGTGATAAATTATATTCACAGCCTGGAAAGCAGTAGATCAATAATGTTCTATGAAAACATCCAAAAGATTAGCTAGCAAACCACAGAACACCTTACTGTTGGTGTCATTGCTAAGGTAGATGCTCTACTGCCGAGGTTGAAACTAAACAAAAGTACCAACTTCCCATCTGCTACAACACAAAATGTGCTGCAGGCTGTGGAGTTTGTCTCATACGCATTAGAGATTCCTTGCACAAGTTGGAATGACATGAAATTTGGTGCACCCGCTACCCTTCAAGGACCATCAGTGTATGCCATATTTCCCACCATTTTGAGTCTATTGAAAAAAGTTTTTTTCATGTATTTACTGATTGGCCCACAAGGGGATTGCATCATTCGTACAATCTTCCAATAGTGGCACCGCAAATGCCAAAAAGGAAAGACTAGCAGACAATACAAATGACCCTACAGAATGTATTTGCATTGTTCCAGAACAGACGTGAAACTTTGACCTTTTTCACATTTGTAAAACCGGTTAGTAATGGGCCCAAATGGTCGCTGCATCATTGGTGGAGAATGCCATGCTTACTGCTGCTTTGTTTGTGTTTGTTTATGTCTGCATGTTTGCATGTGTATCTGTGTGTGCAGCTTCTGCGAATATGTGTGTGTGTGTCTGGAAAACCCTCCATGAATGTATGCATGTGTTATGCTTATGCTTTGGCATTTGCAATATGTGTGTGTGCGCGCGTGTGCGTGGTGCATTTGCATCTCAACTGCTGCGCTGTACAGTATGTGTGTTATAATCTGTGTTATGGTTGGAGGCAGTAGCAGAGCTCGAGTCTCCTTTTGTTGTTGCTGTTGATGTTGTTGTTTTCATCTCGGGGAGGACTTCAGGCTTACCACCAATTAGAGTTAGTGATCAAACGCTTTTCCCCGACAGGTAAACTTCCCCCAGCCCGGCTTCTTCTTTTTTCGCCCGGCTAACAGACAGAAGCGCAGGTGGGGGAAGGCAGCGCAAGAAATCAATAGCCGGCTTTTATGTGTAATAAAGCGCATTCTTTACAGAGGAACGACTAAACAAGCTGTGCTAAAAGGGATGGTGCTGACTTTGTGAATGGATATGAAGTGAAACTGGAGGAGAAGGGAATGATTAGCGGGGCAGACAGGCTGGTGAGTGGAGGACTGGGGCGGACGGTCGAGAGGCGAGTGCGCGGCTTTACATGAACACCCGCCAACCCGCCAAATACGGGTCAGAATTGGCTGTAACAAGTAACTCTGTCAATTCTAACTGTCACTTTGGCGGGTGAGGATTTCATTTCGCAAACATTAAATGAGAAATGGCACTGGTGTTTGACCAAGAAAGCAACATAATGTTTTGTTAAGACAGATTTACGCAGTGGAGGCTAACGTTCTCACTGCTAGCAACATATTGATGTTTGTCGGCGGTGTCAAAGACTCCGATAGCATCTATGTAGCGGTCTACAATGTTTTTAACAGCCAAATTGTGTATTTTTGCTGTGGTATTGACTTTCATAACGTTGCATTGTTTTGACGAGTTAGCATAGCTAGCTAGCAAGCGCAAATTAAGCAGCATTAATTGAAAATAAACAGAAAAACCGTCAATAAAATGACTTGAGAGCTTACCATCGATGGATGCAACCGTTTTCCAAGCATTTTGTTTGAGATATTCCTTCCTGTTGTCTCTCAAATAAAAGTTGTAGAAAACTGGGAAGCTTTCACTGGCTGTAATCCACTTCTGGTCCGTTTTGCACTTGACAGACTATTGTTCATGAAATTACACCAACTTTTGCTGTTGGGACAAGCAAACTTGGCCAATTGTCAATTGGAGGAATACAGGTAATACATTGATACAAATAAAATCATCAAGTTCATGTTGAGGAAGCGCATGCAGTTACATTCTCTGCAGTCCTTTGATCATTTTTGGGGGAAAAAGTCTTTTGGCTAGTGAAAATTCTGAGTGGCTGGTCACTGTGAAATCCATTAGCCGCATTGGCTGGTGAGCCAAAAAGTTCATTTCAAGCTATGTGTGTGTGTGTGTGTGTGTGTGTGTGTGCGTATGGGGATTGCTCACACCCCCCTGTGTGAGCTCACACACTGGGTCAGGAAAATGAGTCCACATCTGCTGTGACCCCTCAGTCATCCATCACTCTCCTCTGTCCAACTCTGTCTCTACCTCCTCCCTCCCTCCTCCTCGTCTCCATCGCTCTGCACAGCGCGATGGAGGGATGACACCCAGCAGGGCCTCTTTTATCTCCCTCCATCCCCCAATCCCCCCTTGACTCCCTTTGTGCTCCACTTACAAGCACCGCAATCCCCTCCTCATCCCTCCCTCCTCCCTAGCTACCTTCCTCTCTCTCTCTCTCTCTCTCTCTCTCTGCTTGTCTTAAGCCTCTCCTGGCTTCACTTATATCCCTTGCTCACTGTCACACACACACACACACACACACATGCGTGCAGTCGGGTAGCACTTTGGCAGTTGTGAAAGCGATCCACAGTTGTACATAGTGACAGAGTTAGCGCTCAACTTTCAGCTGAACATGTCAAGTGGGCCAGAGGTGTGTTTTGTGTGTGTGTGTGTGTGTGTATGTGTGTGTGTATGTCCTGACAAGAGAGGCTTTTGGGCGGGCCAGGGGTCAGTCCCCATGTCCTTTCACATGCCGTATTTGGTCACTGCTCCTGTCACTCAACCGTCACCATTGGAGATTAATAAGTGACATGCCCACCGTGGGTAGAAATATTCTGTCTGGGGTCTGAGTCACGCTGAAATGTGTGTGTGTGTGTGTGTGTGTCATTGTAAGGGCCAGTGGGTGTGTGTGCGGAGAGATAGTATGAGAGTGTTTCCGTGTGTGTGTGTGTGTGTGTGTGTGTGTGTGTGTGTGTGTCGGGGCGCTGCTCAGCCCGGCCTTGCCTCAATGCGACTTAAGCGCAGCCATGCAGAACCAGTTGACAGCTCCCTCTCCTCCTCCTCCTCCTCCCTTCATCCTCCGCTCCTCTTCTCTGTCTCGCCTTTTCGCCTCTGCCTCGTCCCCCGGCTCTAACCCTTAGATAGCTACACCAGTTCCCAGTATGTGGTAACATGGCTGCAGTGTGCGTGTGTGTGTGCACGTGTGTGTGTGTAACTGCATTTAGTAAGGATTTCTTTGACGTAAAAAAAAACCCATGTTTGCTGCACAAATGTTATTTTTCTTCATCCATCACCCCTAGCTTCTCCTTGTCTAAGGGTAAATATCCTCTGCTTCTTCATTCTCCATCCTTTTCCAGTCTGTACTGACTATGTGTGGGTGTTATTTGGGTATGGCAAAGGTGTGGCACTCTCCATACCTCAGCTTAAGTGACACCAAATTTGATCTTGTAGTTTTTAGCATTATAATGGAGAGCAAAGATGAATGAAAAATCTGCATATATCTAACAATGGAATTGGAAGCTATGGGATGTAGTGGAGTGTAAACCCACCTAAACTCAGTTTAACCACCAAGAAATGAAATTCATAGTATACATTATAGTAAGATCTATCAAACTGATGTGGGTTATGTGAGGATAGGGTCTGATTTGTGTATATATTGGTAGTTGTTTGCCATATGATCATCAATGACTGGAGGTCATAGTTTACCTAGCTATTTATTTAGCACTATGTCACTGGCCATATCTAAAACCAGATTCACTTGCGCTCAACCATTATCCAACTTGTTGCTACACACAAAAACAGCATTCCTATCACTTAAATTTAAGTTAAATTAATTTCCTAACCCAGGAAATATACCTTAGGCTCTGTTAGTTTCATAGTGATGGCTAAAAAATGTCACTCGTCTAATGGCAGAAATTCCAGATCCAGATCACCACCAACCTAATCAATTGTTGCTTGGCCCAAGGCTGATCTGTCTACCAACTTTCATGGAAATCCATTCATATGTTTTTGACTTGCTGATAGACAGACAAACTAACGGGTGAAAGCAAAACCTCCTTGGCAGAGGTAAAAAAAAACAAACATCAGAGGATCATTCAGGACCCTGTAAGTTGATAGTTCAGTGACTTATGTCTAACAATGTATCAAACTGAGTAAATTATATGTTGTCAGTCATTAGTCAGAAGTTTAGTGGATATAAGCGAGTACGAACGTTTTGGTGGCAAATGATTTTAGATGCAGGGACTTTTGCCATAGCTTATGGGTTCATTGAGCTGGTTCCACTGTGACTATATGGCATGTGAAGATCAATATAAGGCTAGGCTGTGAGGTAAGCGCCCCTCCCTTCCCTCAGTCCAGGGGCCGCCCTGCGCTGGGTGGAGGCAGGTAGGGGATGGAGTGGAGGTGGTCGGCGCCGCCGGTGCTTCCCAGGCCAGACGCAGGGTGTCAGGTTGGCCCTGTCAGCAGTAAACGATCCAGCGATCACAGTGGGATGGGATCTGATTCAGACAATGCTAGACCTGCCATGGTGGGCTAGTACTAAAAAAGGCAGTGGCTAATCTATTGTCTTGGTGCCGTAGGAGTGAACTGATATATCAGACCAATATTAGCCTTTTTGTGGTATAATTGATTAATACTACACTGTTTGTCTATGGGAAGGCCTTAACCAGAATTGATTCTAATTTGATATTTTGATCAGATTCCCCACAAATATGCATGAATATGTTGCATTATTTTAATATTACTGCAATAACATGAAATTATATTATTATTAGTAGTGGTAGAAATATCCTGGGTTTCAATGGAGAGTTTTAGTGTCCCATGATGGTCTAAATACTGTTTCAGACACTTTTCCATCCTGACAAGAATACAATTCTGGATGAAACACTGAATTTTATACATGATATTGGTCAAATTAAAAAAAAAAAAAAACATTACAAAATATTGGCTCCTGCCAGCCTCAATCCAAAAATATTGGTACTGACTTTAAAAAATGCATATCATTAGTGGTTCAAGCACATAGGGATGAACCACTATTGTTTTGCTATAGATTTATTATTTATTATTGATTTATTATTATTATTTTCCTTCTGCCCAAACTGAGATACACTTTGTAACCATTTTCCAGCAAAATTGCAAAAAGCAATATGGTAAAAAGCAATATGGCAGCTATCAACCAATGAAATTGACAACACAAAACAAGCCATAACTGCATTACAAATTTGTCCTGAAGGGGGCGCCACAAATACCAGAAATGTATATCTTCTAATCTGGTAAATGGAATTTCATGAAATTTGGTCCACATGCTTTAGGCACAAGCATTAGTAAAAATGTTAAATATGGTTGTTGTTGGTGTTTGTGGCCTACACAATAATAATATTGGGCTTAAAAGTCATAAGGGCTTCAACCACGGAATTGCTGCTTTATTTTGATTTGTATTGCTGGTCAGTAGAAGCCCCAGTGAGTGTGTCCCTCACAAGAGGAGAGGGGAGGAAACAGTCCTAAAAACCAGATTATTTTGTCCGTTTCAGATGTGGTGAAATGTCAGAGCCAACTCTGAGGAATATGCTTGTTGTTGCCGGAGCATTTTTCCCAATCACAATTTCACAAACATAGTGTATCGAGCTCCAACTCTGGCGAAAAAAAAAAATGAAGCGGGACAATTTGGGAATAGCCCTGATTTCTGTGTGGAACCAGAAAGAAAGGAGAGCGAGGGAAGGGCGCCGAGAAAAAGGGGGGCAGTCCCCACAGAAGAGGAATGAAACAAATGGATTTGAAATGCTATTTGATGCTATGAGGTTTTTCAGCGGAGACTGAGAGCGTGGAACTTTTCAATGTGCCGGGCTCCTCTCCCCATAGGCTGGCTAGGGGCTCTCGCTTTCAACACAGCCCTCTCAAGCTGTACAACACAACAGCAGTTCAAATGGGAGCCGAATCCAAGCCGGCAGCCCTTCTTCATCCCCCAGCTAATTACCTGCAGGGTGACCGTATGCTTATTAAAATTCCCTTAAAAAAAAAGTTCTGAGTTGTTTTCAACCCTTACAAGGCAACATGGAACCAAGGGAACTCAAAGCATAGAAACAAACTGCCTTGAAAGTTCCTTTTTTTTTTCGCATTTTGGAGCGAGAGAGTAAAATTATGAAAACGGTCCAGAGGGAGAGAAAAGTGGAGGCCTGACATTGCGGTAATCTGGTGTAAAATTGGCTGAAATTGTAAATTCAGAAATAAACAAGGCAAGTGTGAGAAGTGATGATGCTGCAGTCGGCTGTAATGAATAATTCCACAGTCTGTTTCTCATTCTGTTGAATGGATCAGCGGGAGATGCTCCGTGTCCTCATTACTGACAGTTGTAATTCTGACCTAGTCTCCAGACCTCTGGCAACTAACGCTTCCGCTATTTAAAGTTTCATAGAAACACTCTTTCAGACTTATCACTCGACAGTTATTGGACTGCTGTGTCGATTGTAAGATATATACGTGACTAAAATGGTTCCCCCCGACATAAAACTGCAAATGACATTTAAAGAAAATTCCTGTCCTTCTCTGCGTAGGCCACACACTAAATTCCCTGACAAGATTTATTTATCCTAATGAAAAACCTTCTTCACAAAGCGCCTTTCAGAACGACCCTCCAACCTTACAAAATGTCTGACAACGGTGTTAAACTTATCTCTTCCGAGCTCTTTATGAAAGAACCAGTGATTTATTACACGGATCAAAGAAACTGCGGTTTACAATTAATTTCGTGTAATAGTTCTTTAATACCGTGGTTAAAATATGTCCCTTTAGTGATAGGGGCTGCATGAATTAGAATTAATTCCTGTTTAATTGTTCCTATATTTCAGTGGCTGTGATGGCGGCGGCCGGGCTGAGGTAATTTATTTCCTGCTTAGGAAGGGAGATGGGCCGCGGCCGAGGCTGCCAGGGGAGGAGTGGTTAATTGCAGTAGATTGCCTTATCTCCTTGTAATTATGCCTGTCTCTTTGGAGTTCCCTGGCTCCAAATGGCCAATCGATACTATCAGACCGCAGACAAGGAGGAGGAGGAGGAGGAAGCAGAGAGATGTGGGTCCCAGACCGGATCTTGAGTTTAGGGAAGTCGGCAGCGTCTGCTCCGGATGCTATCAGACCGCAGATAGCGAGGGCTTAGGGACTAAATCATATCAAAGGGACAGAGTGAAATGTCTGCTTTGGTTGGGATAGTTTTGGAGGAAGGGATTTGGATTCGTTCAGTTTCATTAACTTCACTCAACACCCGCACTCCATAAAATGCACTTTTACGACACCCGGGAGAAACGTACCGTAGTGCTGCTGTCACGTCAAAAAACTTGCAACCCTAAATTCGGGGTTACTTTCATTTAGTTGTTTGAATGAAAAGTTTTCATGCTCCTTAATGTTCTGAGTTAGTTTGATGCGCCTAGGTCCCATGAAACCCATTCGGAACACACTCACTGAAACTTCAATTGGCTTCAAAGGAATGCACGGAGTTCTATTGGAAAATAAGAAGAGTCCCTTTTTATAGTGTTCAAAAGTACAATACAGCTAAAGGAGTTCTTGAAACATGATGTACCCTCATCCCTTCAAGTTATATGTAGTATCCACTGTGTATCCGAGCCAGTCTATAGCATTCAGCAGTTCTAGGGTAAAAGCACAATACGGTTCTAGGAGTTCTAGGGTAACTCTAGAACTCCTAGACATCCTAGGGTAACTCTTGAAACATGATGTACCCTCGTCCCTTCATGTTATATGCAGTATCCACTGTGTGCGCGAGCCGAGCGGGTCTATAGCTTCCAGCAGTGACAGCTCGGTCAGAGCCATCAGGCTTCATGTCGACCCCATAGGGTCAGGAGGAAATGATCGGAGTGAGGAGGTCAATACGACACAGTGGGAGGCAAATATTAAAGAGCAGCCAGCGACGGCAGTCACGTCCTGGTGTGCTGCTATCGGTCTGGCTGGGCCGGGGTGGTCAATGGCAAGTGGCAGCAGAGGTGGGCGAGAGAGAGAGAGAGAGACGGAAAGAGAGAGAGAGAGAGAGAGAGAGAGAGAAAGAGAGAGAAAGAGAGATCAATCCTAGTGAGGCGTCCCATCGATGGGACTTTGTTGGTATGGAGTGGTCAGAGCATCAAAGGGTTGCATCAGAGGCCTGTTTAATCATGCCTGTTTCCAAGGCAATGAAGTCACGATACTCACACACACACATCCACGTGCGCGCAGACACACACACACACACGCGCGCACACACACACACACACACACTTATTCACACAAATCCATGTGTCCTAACTAGCTAGCTTAATGAGTGGCCCTCATTTCGCTATCCATTCGTCTTTTGAATGAACTTCACAATCGCATAGAAAGCTATAGGGCGCCTTAGAGGACAAATTGAGATCAAAAATCTTTGAAAGGCCAACTAGTCTCTGGGTAGCTCCTTCTGCCTTGCTTTTCTTCTTCCTCTTTCTCCTCTTTTGCCTTTCATTTGCTTTCAAATTATTTTTTCCTCTTCCGTTTTTTGTTTTCTTATGTCTTGATGTACAAAGAACGTGATTGCTTGATTGAAGAGTGTATAATCTACGCTTGTCATATGTCCTTGATGATATAGGTATATTGTATATGTGCTTGCGCTTGTAATGTAAGTAGGTCCTGCTGCTGGTTGGGGTTATTAGCGATAATTCCTGATTCATGCCTCATAATGAATGGAGAGGCCTCTGAAAGAAAGATGAAAGTGCTGTAGACGGTGCTGCCATCAGGCTGCTCGTGTTGCACACATAACTCGCAAATGCAAAAGGTTTTGAAACCTGGCTCATCTGTCTGGATTGGATGCAGAAATTAATAATTGAGGAACACGGTATGCCCGGTTCCTCCTTTTCTCCTCCAGAAAAAAAGGAAAAAAATCCTCCGCATTCCCACTGTTGATTCCTCTCAACTTCGCTCAAGTCTTTTTCAACCGATTTCTCTCCTGGTCCTTCTCATTAGACCCGCTGTCTGAACGGACAAGGACAAAGCGCCAGGCATTTATAATAGTGTAACCCACCACAGGACTCAACCCGGCTCACAACGGCTCCACAATCATCTCCATTACCACTCTCCAGCAGGTAATTGACTTCTAGTCACATTTGCTTCAGTGTTAACGCTGCTTTAGCTCCTTTCTAAAGAAGGGGGGGTCCGGGGCCCTTTGAAGTGGGTGTAGGTTCTGGTTTAAAAGCCCTCGGTTTCCCGGCGGCTGATTGAGAGTCAGCTTCTGTCAGAGTCGGAGTGGGAGGTGGAGACGGGAGTCGCATCGGGGCCGCCGCCGCCTTTATCACCGGGCCTCCTTCAAAGAGCAGATAGGGTTTCGTGATAATGAGAGGGTGGCGTGGAAGAGAGGAAAAAAAAAGAAAGAAGAGAAACTGTCGCGGAGCGGTGTAATTGTGAGAAGAGAGCGTCTGCCTTCGCTCCCGAGGTTCAGGGACTCGGCAGTTGTCAGCGATGCCATCTAGCAGACAGTAATTTTCAAGCACATTCTCTCTGTCTGAGGTGACACAAAGGGTTTTGAAGACAGAGAGAGAGAAAGAGCGAGAGAGAGATATACTTAGAGCAATCAAAGACCTATCGGACCCCATGCTGAGTCCAAGGTGGCAGATGGAGTGGATAGGCAGTGTGGATGAATGGGAGGAGAGGTGTGTGTGTGCATGCGTGAAAGGTGTGTGTCACTGTGGCGTTCACTCCATATCCGTTTGTTGTGCGTGTTTTCTTCAGTCTTTTCAGGTCTTTGCGAGTAGCGAGGAAGAAATGTAGATGTGTGCGCATGCACGCATCTGTGCATATGTGCATGTATGTGTGTGAGGGTGTGTGTGTGTGTGTGTGTGTGTGTGTGTGTGTCGGCCTGGTGTGGTGGGTGTCTCTGCGGCCCAGGCCTCGTTAAGCGGAGAGCAGTAATGGATGTCAACAGGCTGGCCTCCTCTTATTGTGTCAACATTAATCACCGGGCCTGGATGCCACCGCCCAGCACCGCCCTGCTTAACATTCACAACACACTGCGCCAGGGTCAGCTGCCGGGCCAGCTACAGCTACCCACACACACACACACACACTCACACACACTCATTCTTCCTCTTTTCTCACCTTTGCTCCGTTCCCTTGCAGCTTTCCTCTTCCCGTCCCCTCTCTCTTTATCTGTCTATTTCCCCTCTCTCTCTTACATCTTTCGCTATGCCTTTGTCTGCCTCTCGTTCTTCCTCCTTCCCCCCCTCCTCCACCTCCTCCTCTTCCCCCCACCCCCACCCCCACCCCCACCCCCAGTTGCCCCAGTCTGTGCCCCCTCTCCACTGACCAGTTAATCACTGCTGCTAATTACAAGCTGAGCCTCGCTCCACCAATGCAAATTAGAGCTTTTTAAAGAAGCAAGGCTGGAGCCAGAGCTTCCGTGCATGCACAAACACACACACACACACACACTGCTCTGTTCTGCCAGTCAAAGGCCGTGCCTCCACATGCCCTTGATGATGACTGTTTGTGTTTGCGCAGGCTGCAATACTAGCTGTATCTCACTGTAATGTAATGCGTGTATTTGTTGATTACATCAGGAAGAGACTCAGTAGTTTAGCCAGAAAAAGGAATGGCCCTGATCTAGACCAGGGTTCAACCAAGGTGGGCTTTTGAAGGCCGATACCGATATTTTTGAATGGAAGCTGCCGATAGCTGATAGTTTGTGCCGATATACACTATCTTTAAATTTGGCCAGTATTCAGTGTTTCCCCATTTTATTCTTGGGAGGGTGGAAAAGCCTCTGAAACAGCATTTACAGCATGGGACACTAAAACTCTCCATTGATCACCCTGTATAATACAACTACTACTACTAATAATAGTGACCGATACCAAACTTTTAATAAAAGAACAATATCGGCCCCATATATCCGTCTAACCCTAATCTAAACAGCCTTCAAGAGATTAGAAGCAGAATATACAGTTAACTGCTATTTATCTGCCTGTATTTATGTGTTAAAAGGAGGTGTGTGTGCGTGTAAATGTGTGTTAGCCTTCCCAGTGTCTCTGGGTCCTCCTGCTATGCCCGGGGCGCTGTGCTCCATTAGCACCAGGCATGTGGAAGCTCCTTGGCATTCCGGGGTCTTTGGGGCCGGCACCAACCCAGGAGACGGGGCCTTGCCTGGGGGTTAATGAACCCTGGGCCTGGCCCTTCCTCCAACATTAATTGTATCTGCAGCTCTGGCAGACCTCCACCAATCTCCCCCCTCTCCTCTCCTCTTCTCTCCTCTCTCCATCCCTCTCCTCTGCCGCATATGATTTCTTTTTGCCATGTTGGATTCAGCAGGGCTGTTATTCATTCGCACCATACGGCGTATTGATTTATTGGCTTTGCTTGTGTTCATTTTAAAACAAGGGAAAGCGAGGAGAATTTCTGTGGTTTCTTGCGGTGTTGGGTGATTTCTCTCTCTCTCTATCGCTCTATCTCGCTCGCTCTCTGTGTGCAGCGAGGCTTGCTGGCCTGCCTGTGGAATATGGAGGCAGATAATATCTCTGAGGATGAATTATGTTGATATGGTCAGCATGCTACTGTTTGGCCGCTGGCATACGCACACACAGCACACGCCTGGGTGCGTGCACACATACACACACACACAAACACACACACACACAAACGCAAACCCTCTCTCTCTGTCTCTAACAGAACAGTCAAGTGCTATGGTAGAGTACACTTCCAAACCCCGAGGCTACACCATCACATAATGTTATGACCAGGTTATACTGCGATTGCTCAGCTACTGCTTATTGTTTCCTTGTGGTCATAAAAGTCATCTGATTTTAAACTGAGCTAAAGGCAAGACTGGGGAACTTGCATATAATGTAATGGTTCAGTGCAACTTTGGTGTCAAGTTGAACTACCAGTAGGCTTAGAGAAAAACGGCTCTATTCAGTTCTCTGCAATGCAGTCTGTGGTTCCTATAGACAGAGAGAATTCACTTTAACAAGTTCAAATTGTTGTTGTGGTTTTCCTCAGTGTTTACTGTGCCACATTAGCAGATGAGCCTGAGCGGAGCCGCAGCACTGAAAGGTCAATACATAAGACCAATCGGATGAAGTGGTAAATAAACATTTGGGCAAAGTAAGACCTCTTGTTGGTGATCATCATAAGATTTGTCATGTTTTCATGAAAAACAAATTCATTTATGCTTGCTTTCCCCTTCCCTGTCCTCCTAACTTACATCAGTTTGATATGTTTTACTATGTATGGAGGGCTTTCAGGTGACATAACACTCCCTCTGGCAGCCATATTGGAGGTCCATAGCTTTTGGGCAACGGTAGATGTGAATAGCTGATTGCATTTGTAAATGTACATCTTTGCAGTCTCAATAAAATTCAGTACACATGGTTCATTTCCATGCTGGTTTCGACTGGGAATAGATCATGTTTACACTGATACATCTGATTGATTTTGTGTTAAGAAGTTAGCTTGCTACAGTTACTATAGTATTTGTTCAGCTAACCATCACTGTCTTGTTGTAAACACATCCGATATGTTCACTTGCTAACATATCTTGTAGAAGCTAGCATCTGTAGTGGCTAGTAGTCGGATGTTAACATTAACACTGGCTCCTTAATTCGTCTGCTGGCTAGTTAGCTAGCTAACGAAGCCAAAAACCGACAGTTTGTTCAGGTTAACTGAGCTGACTCTTCTCAAGCTACAACTCAGAGTGTTTTGGAGTAGAAATAGGGCTAAAGACAAGACAATTTGCTGTGTCACAGTAAACTACATTTGGAAACAAATCTTATCAGGCATTCACTTTTACTTACAACATTACTATATTGACCTACACCCACACTACAACAATCTTCTCCAGGTATCTCTCTTTTTCTTGCACGGTTGATGTATATTTAGCCTCTATATGCCTACAGCCAATCCTCATTGACCTCAAAGACGGTGCCAGCTGTGGTTGCAATTTGTGAACTGCAAAACTAGTCTATACTATGAATTTAAGTCATAAATATTTCTGCCAGGCTAAAAAGGTGGTGAACTCTGCTGTACTTGCTCTGCAGATAAAGAAACGGTGGGTAAATTGAGGTGAGGTGGGTTTATCCTCCATCCTCCACTACACATATATATATCGTTATCGCCCTCGAAGGACAATTTATTCTCGGCATTACAAAGCATATAGAGAGAGACAATAGGCTTTACAGATAGAGCGTAGACCATAGAACTCATTTTTACATAGAAAATGATGCGCCATCCACTCCTCCTATATCCTCTATCACGCAGTCAAACGATCCCCACAGTTTTAAGCACCGCGCCGAACGAGCAATCGCCCTTCTTCCGTGCAACTGTTTTATGGCGTCATTGAATGCACATTACAGTGATGCTTCTGAGAGGGGGAAGAGAGAGAGCGGGCGAGGCTCGTGAAGGGAATTGCATGCCGAGGATCCGATGTGTACGTGCGAGCGCTCATTGGCGCTGACGAGCCAGCAGCCCGCACTGTTAAATATATGAAAGTAGCTGTGCCGAGATATTGCCTCCGCCCGCATTCAGTGCAGATTTGACTGTTGCAGCGATTGACCTTGTCCACGAGGCCCGTCTAGACAATCGCCCACTCTCTTCTCTTCTCTTCTACAGGGTTCATTAGTGGTCGATGGGCTGCTTTTGTTTGCTCATCATTGACTGTACAATAATAAGAAATATCCAGGCGCTGCCGGATTGTGTTTAGCGCCGTGGCACACACTTTAAGTGATGACTTATCATCTAAATCACTGAACATAAATGGAATTAATTTGCTTGTGTACTTGCGTAAAAACATTCATAATGACATAGGGATCCAAAGAAAATAACTGTTTTTAATCTGTCACGTAGTCTGTGTGTGTATGTGCGTGTGCGTACGATAAAGCCCACTCAGTCTGTGCTCTGTGTTGATGTATTGTGTCTGTGTGCTTATTTGTGTGTGTGTTAGTGTACCATAGATGGCAACGGTGGTGTGTATTGTCCAAACAGGCCCAGATGGGAGATGGCTCTGTAGCGGGGCCGTTTACCCTCTGCTGCCGGCCGCCAGGGCCAACGCTTCACTGGAGGTTGTTCTAGGTCAACACTCTGCTCTGATTGGTCCAAAAGCGCCCCCGGCCAATCACAACGACCCATCGGAGACCATCTGTGTGTTAAAGCCTTAGGTGTGACTCTGTACCTCTGCAGCTTAAGTGGGAAATACCGTTGTTGTTGGCGCTGGCGTGTTCATAGCTCAGACCCTGTAAAGGTTATGTCTGCCCTGCAGGGCCAAAAGACACTGCTACATCAGCTTTGTGGAGGTGAGGATAGGAGAGTATAGGTTGGAGCTTTTTGTTATGTGTGTGTGCATGCATATGTGTGTGCGTGTTAGGGGGGAAAGTGTGTGTGTGTGTGTGTCTACGGATGCGTAAAATGAGTTAGGATATTTGTATTTGTGTGAACGTTTTAGAGAAGCTATAGTCTAGCAGCATGTGGTCCGCTCTGTCCTTTTAAATATACATAAATGGTAATGCAGCAATAACAGAACCACGACAACATGTCAATCTATTAGGGACGACCTTTATTCATATAAGCGCATATTTCGTTTGGCGATCATGAATAAGAAAGACTTGGGAAGTGTGAAAGAGTTGTGTCACATTTCCAGAAATTGCGTAGGTTTTGTCATATGGGCAGATATTACCAGTAGAGTGAAAGCTGGGTTGACTGAGCCTCCTAACTTGAATTTTGCTGTTGCTTATTTCCCACTTGAAAGATAAAGTGTATATGGTCCATAACCCTGGAACCCATTAAACCCAAATCAAACCACCTTTTGTAATTTCAAAAACACTTAGGCATAGCCAACTGGAAAATACAATTTTTGCTTAATTCATGAATACATTAAAGGGGTACATAGACATTGTGAATTTCCTTTGTGGCCATAAGGTTCAGTTGCATTGTTTGTTGTTTGCATTTCTTGTCAGCGATGCAAACAACTTTTCACCTCAAAGGATAAGGCTGGTGTTTTTTAATGCATTGCTTACCGTCAACAAATCCTATGAAAATAACAAAATCAACAATGCGTTTGCTCTACTCCCGTTACTTTCTGACTTCCCACGTACCGTTTTTAGCCGTCAACCTGGAAGTCATTGGCTCCAATTGTAAGCTAAAAACCTTGAAATACAGCTCACAAAGACATAGTTTCAATTTTAAAAATCGCTAACTAGTTATTACCAAATCAAATTCAAATGGGAACAATTTCTTTATTACGCCGGGGACTATTTTCAGTGCTACGGAACTACTTTCTTCCTGAGATCACAAACGTGATTACAGCCGGCTTATTAAGTTGTTTGAGGAAAAAGTCGGCCGGCCTGGTGCATCGCGATGATGAAATATGAGGCAGAGCAGCAGCATGGCTCTGTGACGTGTTTTTAATCGTTTTCTTAATACAATGGAGTTCTATGGCTGCTGGGACATGGATCATTGGGCACCGGCTACATGGACGAGACTTGTTGGCAAAACAAATCATTGCTGATTTTGTTATTTTCATAGGATTTGTTGACGGTAAGCAATGCATTAAAAAACACCAGCCTTATCCTTTAAAGTGGCAATTAAAAAATCACCATGTCACGAATGCCTTGTGAGTAAAAACAACAGAGAAAAATTAGTTTTGAGAGATAAAATGTTTTTGTTCAGCATGACCCTGAGGTTCTCCGCATGTACCGACGGAGCCGACTCCTCTGACCTGACTGGTTATTTATGTGCGAACATGTGACTGGGGATATGTGCGGATTCCCATGGTCTCTCACTTTAATTAAAACCTCAATCACTTCTACTGACGGATCGACTGGCTCGTGCAAGCCCTCTGTGTGTGTGAGCACGCGTGCACGTGTGTGTCTAATTGACCGGTAAATCTCAGTTTTCTGAGTGACAGGAGGCAGACAGGGCAGAAATACTGATTAGGGAGGCAATGGAGGTGGATGCTTTGGTGTCATCTGAAAGACATTCGAAACAGAAATGACGATTGTATTTTTTTTCTCTTTTTGCTTCATTGTCTTCATTTTCTTCTTTGGTTTCAATGCACCTTTATGCGTATAAGAGCCGTACTATTCTGTTTACATCGTCGAATTAAAACTTTTTTCACTGCTTGACACCGAATCAACACCCTCACTTCTCTCACCTCCCTTTGTTATGCCAACAAACAAAATTTCAAGTGATACCGCCCCGTGTGTGAGGATCTGTCCGTTGCAATCGCATCCACCCACCCACACATACACACACACATACACACACACACACACACACACCGACACCGGCTGCCTAACTGGCCGTCAAAGACCGGAGGTGAATGGAACAAAGATGTGTTGTTGTGAGCGTGACGATCGACTCCCCCTGCCTGACCATCTGCAGCGGGCCGGGCTCAGCAGGAGGACGGGGAAATGAGGTCAGCTCAGCTTTTGAAGCCGGCGAGCTGCGGGGAGACGAGGCACCATGCCGGGACTGGAAACTCACATGAAAGGCAATCAACCAAAATAGCCAAATATTGTTACGACTGTAGACGTGCTTGTTACTCAGGCTGGGGGCTGAGGAATTCAAATTGGAATGAGTCATTTTCCCCCACTCTGTTGTTGATGTAACCCGTCGAGTGTGTGATTCCCAATCTGATACACAACGGGCACAACTTAACCTAAAATATTAAGAGCCTCGCCCTGCGCATCAGCTCAGGTTACTGCTGCGTTTTGCTTTGGTTGACTTGTATAGGTACAGCACAGTACAGCATCACTTAACAAACCTCAGATATCCAAACTGAACTTTTGACACAGCAGACGATGAATATTGGATATGCAAAATAGGCATATATACATTCAATTAACTGTGAAAATTGTTCAGTCTCCTTGGTGATTCATGTCTTGAAAAGGGTTCCAACTGCAAAATCACACTGCACAGGCCTTTCTGAATATGTGTGCTATAAATGTTGGCCTGCCGTTTCAGTGTGTTTCCATCTTCCAGACATTCCACATGTCTGATAAGTCTCCATTACTAAGCACTACAGATTGGCAAGGCTGTACTGCAGAAATAAAGGTGTGAGTGAAGGGAAGGTCTGATCTAGATGTGAATTCACATTTTCACCTGTGAATTGTCTCTTTGCATGTGAAATTCAGCTTTCACATGTGAAATAAATGTGAAAAAAAGTCACATGTGGGTTTTCACATGTGACTTTTTTGTAAGGGCACACTATCAAACTACATCACTCCTCTATAGCTGAACACTATCAAACTACATCACTCCTCTATAGCTGAACACTATCAAACTACATCACTCCTCTATAGCTGAACACTATCAAACTACATCACTCCTCTATAGCTGTACACTATAAAACTACATCACTATGTACAGCACTTGATGTTCTACAAATCACGTCTGTTCTTTATTGAGTAGCGTCTAGATTCATAATACATTTTTACTATGAATCTTCACACCTTAACTGTGACTTTACATACAACTCCCACAATCCTTGACAAGACAATGTACTCTTGGGTTCTTTGTTTATTACTTTGCATGGACTGCTGCCATACAGTGATAAATCTATTCATGATGATGAATATGTATTGTCTTAATATGATTATTAAGACAATACATACTCTGGCATTTTATAATAAATGACATTGTGGTATAAGCATTGCTTGTATGTATGCATGTCATACTGTAAGTCATGTTTGCTAATGTTACTGTATTCTCTGTAGAAGAGATGAAGGCAGCTGATCCACTAGGGAGCCAGAGAGCTGAGATCACATTCGAATAAACGTAACATAAATTAGGTCTGTATGTAACTACCATAAATTCTCCATGGAACTGTGCATGATCTGTACTTTTCTTTCTCAAACGTTTCTCTCAATCAGAGTATCCTTTTGCGGCTCAAAAGAGAGCAAAATCTGGATTTTCTGAAGCTTCTGAATCCATACCACACAGTAAAAATTAAAGGATACTCGAGGCTCCTTTTAGGGTTCCTCAGTTTGCCACACTGGCGGAACCCTTTTGAGAGCCTCCAGGAACCCTTTTAAACACATCAGTTCTCTGAGGAACTTGGGGTAGTTTATCAGGTTCCTTGAGGAACCCTTTTTTCCAGCATGGTCTGGAACCACTTTGGGTGCTTCAAAGCACCATTCCCTAACTGTCTGTGGTTCCTCAAGGAACTTCAGCTTATTTGGGGGTTTGAGGCCTATTATTGCTACTGCTGCCTATTATTGCTATGGCCTATTATTGCTACTGCTGCAACTATAATGTCACAATATTTTGTGAATGACTACTGGTTTTTCCATAAGATATTTACACAGAAAAACATTCTGAGAAATAATCATTAGTGATGTGGATATGATGAACAAACTGGTAGAGATGCATTATTATATATTATTATATAATTTCACTCAACTCAGTTTAATAAATTCATAAAATTTGATCACTTTACTCTAATGCAGCCTTTAAGGGCAGGAAAAGGCAATATTTAAGCTATATCACCATATTACCATAACAAATCCCAGACCATATCTAGTCTCATATCACCATATTGATATTACATCGAAATATATTACCCAGGTGATTGTCAAAGCATCAGTAAACACTGCACTTACATTCATAATACTCCAACCAACGTCACTGCCTTGTACGCCGTTACCATGACGACAGTCTGCTGCTGATGTGACGTTAGCTTAAAAAACGAACATAGACTTCTTCTTTTTAAAATAAATTAAAATTAATTAAAGTAATTTGTTAAAATAATTGAACAGCAGAAAACACATATCGCCAAACAAACAATACATGCCTGGAAGTCAACCCACCTTCATATTTGACTACAAATGTCGTTCCAAATGCAAATATGACTGTTAAATAGCACTCGTTCGCTAGCCACAGTAGCGCGCTAACACTAACCTAGCTAAAGAACGGTTATTCAGCTAACGTTAGCTGACCATAAAAACACATAAATGGCAACCAAGAACAGGAATAATGGTTTGGTTAGCTTACCTACATTACTATGGATACATGTAGGTGCTTGGTGACACTTGACTCACCTGAAAAATAATAATATGTACAAAAGTAGGTCCGCTGGCACCGCTGCTGGCCTCTGCTTCTGCCGGTAACTGCAAACTGAACCAGCGCGAGCTCACAACATTAGCAGCACGCACCTGTCTGTGTTCCAAACAGGCCTACTAACTGCCTTGTACACATCCCAAGCAACATTAAAGAAAGAGCAATGGAGGTGTCGATTGGGACTGAAATAATACAGCATCATTGCATGCATACATTTTGAATGTGTCACCATATCAGCAAATATAAATTACTGCACAATTACACCACACAGGAAGAGAATAAATAAAACTATAAAAGTTTGGACACACCACTGTTTTCTTTACGGGAACTTTTGGGGAATGTAACATGTTTAATGGGATTAAATTATCACTTTTATATACAACAAACGCTGATTTATACTGTAGATAGTCTTTTTAGATGTAAAAATTCAGAGTTTGCAGAAAATATCTCGGAAAAGCCTTTTCATTTCGTGTCATAATACAGTTTTTTTTATTTTTTTGCCGTGACACTTAGATTAAAATGTATGCACTCTCCCTATGAGTTTCTATTAAAATACGGTGAATGCTGCATTTATGCTTAATCCGTATTCCCTAAGATGTTTTATTTCTCAGTTTGAGTCCAGATGTCACATCCAATGCTGGAATTGACCATGTGGAAAAATACTATTAAAATGTGGTACATTACCATAGGACATGCAGTGTGTGGTAAATCTATGGTACTTTACCATAAAGCCTGTGGTAATGTACCACAGAATTTGCTTGTCCTGTGGTACCAAAATGAAGTACCGCAGGAATACCACAGCAGCATTTTCAGGTACCACAGGAAATTTTTGTAAGGGTGGTCATTCAACCATACCAGCATCCCATGCTGGTGACACCAGCATCCCCAGCACGACCATGCTGGTCCACCAGCTTCACCAGCAAGCTTTAGCTGGTGAACCAGCACGTCCATGCTGGTCCACCAGCTAAACCAGCATCAGACCAGCACTAACCAGCATAAACCAGCTTAGACCAGCAAGGAATTCATGCTGGTCTATGCTGGGTTTTTTTTAACAGGGTAACAAACCCACCCAACTTCCCTCCAAGGAAAAAGACACACTGCACCATTAGACAGTCTTATTTGTTCCATATCAATATACTCTAATATCCATTAAATGGAACTAGAATTCATACAAGTTCAAACATAAGCCTTGTGGCAATAAGCCACCCCATTGTGCATCAGAACTCAAACATGAAACGTCTTTGCAAACCTGCAATATTACAAATGAAATGGATAAATAATAACTGATAATAATACTGATAATTACAACTTTTCGAGGTCAGGACAGTAAAAATTGTCTTGGGGCCGGTAGGTTTCAGACCCACCGGCCCAGTGGCAAAAAAATGTTAACGTTGAACCCTGTGTATATGTACATATATGAATGAATTTTTAGAGACATTAACGATATATGTGTCGCCAGGATATGTATGTATGTATATATATATATATATTTATATATATATATATATATATACATACATACATATCCTGATATGTATGTATGTATATATATATATATATTTATATATATATATATATATATATATATATATATATATATACATACATACATATCCTGGCGACACAGGACCGCAAGGTTATATAGTAAATATTCATAATGTCATATTGACAGTTTAATATGGATTGTCAAGATCATTAGACTATTTCTTTTTTGTCTTTTTTGTCAGTGTACCCTCTCTATTTTGACTGTCTAATGTATTAAACTACTACATTCCTAATTTTATGTGATACTAAATAGGCCTATGTGCACACGGTTTCATTTTCCCGATTGATTAATTTTGCCCTACAGCAAATCATCTCAAAATGACCTATTATTTTTTATCAATCACAACCACACTGATGTAGAGTTAAATAATCTGAGATATAAAAAAATCACTAACCATTCTTTTAGTTTATTATTTTATTTTTGTTGCAATTTCCTTTCACAATCCAAGGAAAACACTGTTGTAGACCAATGCAGTCATGAATATTGGTCATAGAAACCTCAGTTCTTCCAGGAGCTTTCTTGAGTAAAAGGGGTCATTGGGTAACCCTAGAAAAAGTCCACGGTTCTTAAAAGAACCATTTTAGGCACTGGGTTCTTCTAGGAACCCTCCAAGGTGCTCGAGGACTCAATCAAATTAAAAAGGGTTCCTCCAGAAGCTGTGAGCTGAAGAAAAGTGCTTGCTGGAACCCACTGTGGTGGTCAGAGGTTCCTGCAGGAGCTTATAGGTTGTTGAGGGTTCTTCCAAGAACTTCATCCTATGGAAAGATTACTTGAAGCACCTTCAATGTAATTTTAAGTTCTTTGAATACCCAATTGGATATTTGAGTAACCTCATCATATGTAAAGGGTTTCTTGAAGCACCTCAAATATATTTTTAAGTTCCTTGGGTACCCTATTGGATATTCAAGGCACTTTTAGTTTTTACAGTGCATGATACTTCATACTTCCATGCCTTTATGCACACCTTCCATTAAGCTGATGCAGGCAAACTGTTGAAGTTGGTTGTGTAGTTTTCACTAGTTACTGCCCTCCACTATTTGTGCAATCAATGGAATTTTTGTCTCCAAATCAAATCTGGCCTTGTGCTCAAGCACTTCTACTGAATACACAGGTTACCAAGTCCCTTTTGTGAGGCAACGTTAATGTTCCAGTATTGACCATTCAGTACAATTTCACCCTCAGTCGCAAACCGGCCCGTTTTGTTTATGCACTGTTGCCTCCAGTGAGCAGTGTATCAGTAAGATGTAGAGACATTGAGAGGGAGAATGAACAGCAAGAGAAGCCAGAGAGGGAGGAGAGAAGAAAGATGCTTAGAGCCAAAAAACAGGACAACTCGTTTTTCATTACGGGAGTCATAACAACCCAGAAGTGTCGGGGGGAGGGGGGGGGCAGGGGGGGGGGTTGCCACCCAGCGAAATGTCCTCACCACTTTTGAACGTTTGAAGAGGATTGAGCTGGGTTGAAATTTCTCACTACGCGTTTCCGGCACTGCCAATTTTCCTGCTCTTATTACATTACAGTCGTCGCATTTTACCTTCTAGGGGAAGAGTGAGATTGGAGTGGTAAAGTGTGAGGAGGAATGATAGGGTGAAGAAAGAAGAGGGAATACAATGATATAAAGCGGAGGGAAGAAGGAAATGGACTGTGGTCTTGTGGATACACCCAGAGAAAGTAGGGTTCTTCAAGGGTTCTTTGGTTAGGGTAGTGCTTCTAGAGCTCACGTGACTCAAGAACCCTTTGATTCGTCAAAATCAAATACTTGGTAAATCAGAATAAAGAACTCAGTGTTGTTGTTAAAAGGTTTTGAAGTTCTTAAAGGTTCTTTACGGCACCATAAAGGTCCCAAGAAGATCCATTTGATCCATGGGGCTAAAGAGACCCTTTCTAAAAGGGTTCCCTATTCCACCATAAAGGATTCTGAGATGGTACAATTCTAAAGAACCATTTTCTGGTACTATATAATACCCTTTTTGTTAAGAGTGTACAGAGAATTGAGGTAGAGGGAAGAGGTGAGTTGTGAAGTCTCAGTAAAAGGGAGAAAAAACATATCGAACACTCCTTCACTTTGCAACTTTACCTCTCTTTCAAGATGGTAAACACACACACAAACACGTACATATTATGCTTATGGATACTGACATGGATTTTGGAGGCCGATTCAGCTAATCACTGATATTTTATGATATTTCTTTATCAAACTGCATCATATCCATCATATCAGAGGTGGACCACACTGACTGGACAATATTAGATTTTTAATGACAGGCCAATATTGGCCCCATATATCAGCAAACCCTTTTATCGGTCTAACTGTAGCATGTATACAGACAAGAGCATGCATACACACATGCTCAGCGTTGTGTCTGTCTGTCTGCCTCTCTCTCTCTCTCTCTCTCTCTCTCTCATTCTCTCTCTCTCTCTCCCTCCCCTCTGGCAGACATGACAGCAGCAACGAGGACAAGCTGTTTTCCCTGCTGATAAATATTCCGACACGCCGCGCCTGACAGGCCGGGTCCACCAAGCAGGAATTGGGATGGACAGGCTGCGCGCACGCGCGTGTGTGTTTACGTGTGTGTTTGCATGTGCGCGAGCGTGTGTGTGTTTGTGTAAGTGTGTGTGTGTGACAGCCCGGTCGTCTCCATGGTGCCAGGGCGGCGTTCTGAATCGGCCCGAGACGCTCCCCACGGGCGGAGCCCAGCAGAGTCTGTGTAACTAGACCTCTGTTGTTCCCACCCCTCCGTCCTTCCATCCCTCCATCCCTCCGCCACAAAGACCCCTGCTCTCACCACCCTCTGCCCCCTCGCCTCGTCAGTTCGCCCAGTTTCGGAGCGTGAGAGAGAGAAAGAAAGAGAGTGAGAGAGAGATGGGGAGGAGGAGGGACGGGTGCGATGCGTTCCTGCCAGCCTGGAAATGCTGACATGCACAGGCTGGCATCCCTTCACTTGGAACCACCTCCCTTCTCTTTCCTCCCCTCCCTTTTCTTCTTCTTCTCTTTTCCCCCTCTCCTTCCCTTTGCTATCCTAAGTGCGTGTCCAGCCAAAGCAGAAAAACAGAGTGGGATATTTATAGAAAGATGAGATAAAGGAGGGATAGCGCCTCTTTTTCCACCGGACACGGGGGATTATGTTTTATTATTTATGTCTTCTCCTCTCTATTTTCCCCCTCTCCCGGCTCCCTTTCTTTTTTCCCATTCCTCTCTCTCTCTTTCTTTCTCCCATTTCCCTCTTTATCTCCCCTTTTTTTCTTTAAGCAGGCGGTTGCCAGTTCCTGTCCCCTAATTACTGTTCCTCTATGGATGGCTGTCCTCTTTCAAACTAAAGAGGCTTAACGCAACACAGCGGCGGAGGAACAACACATTTGGGAAGGGGAGGGGAGGGGAGGAGTGGAAATAGGTTGAGACGTTAGAGGGAAAAATAAAGGGGGGGGGGGGGGGTGTGTGTGTGTGAGAGAGTAAATGACGTGTCACCTAGTGAGGCTTGCATTAGTCACCGCTGTGTGTTTGTCAGCGTTTGTAATTAATTGATTAATGGGCGCGTTAATTAAGAAAGCCAGATGCTAGAAAACATGTATGAAATGGAGAGTGGTGGGAGTGAACATGTTGTCAAGCAAGCCTAATGGTGTTCAGCAACCTTAATTAAAATACATTAATATGCTGGTATTCATTCACATAAACGTGCGCTGAGATTTGGCTCGGATTGTACAGGAACATATGTAGGCATTTTGTGTGTGTGTGTGTGTGTGTGTGTGTCGGAGAGAGACATGTACTGTATGTGCTTTTGATGCAGGCTTACCATTCTGACTGCTTAGATGCTGTCGCTAGGATCTCAAGTCCCTTGGGGCTATCACACACACACACACACACACACACCAATCCAGCCCCTCCAGAGGATGCTGGCCATGTGTAGGCTGTTATGTTTCTCAGAAGCAGCGGCACATATCTTCACTCTCACTTTGTGTGTGTGTGTGTGTGTGTGTGTGTGTGTGTGTGTGTGTGTGTGTGTGTGGGTGGACCAATATATAAACACATGTACACACACACATACTGTATACCTCCTACTCACAAACACGCCATACGCCTTTACACACACACGCTGACAGATGAGTGGGCGAGTCTCATAGACACGTTTTCTCTTCGCTTCCTCTCCACCGACGCCTGTGGTGATGACGTCAACGGTGCGCCGTCCAATCGGGCGCCGGCGTTATTAAACTCGTTAGTTTAACGACGGCCGCTGTCCTCGCAAAAGGTCGCTGACAATTCGCCCAACGGCGGCTGAGTTGCTGTCAACGTCGGAGGCGCGTGGGTTCCATTCTGAACGATGAATCCCGACTCATTCACAAGTTAAACCAGTGAGCAACGCTGTCAGCGCTACTTTGAGTCTGAGTGTGTGTGTTGGTGTGTATGGCATGAGGGTGGAAGTGATGAATTCCAATTACTTTGATTACTGTAATAGAGAAGCTGTTATATGCAATTGCACTTTTTTGAGGATTTTTGGAATGTTTTATCATACAGTTTGTTTGCTTTGGTCTGAATCATAATGGAAAATTGACCTTCTCAAATTCTTGTATTTGGTTCATCAAGAGAACCAGGGCTTGTAAAAATTAAAAAATAGTCACATGACTCACAAGCTACTTGTTTATTGGACAGAGTTTTGGTAACCTGTCATCCTGCCAGGTTAGAGATTTTGGCGGGAAGGCGGAATCAAAACTAATCTGATTCCAGCTGGAACTTTAGCTCAGCATGACAGACTTCTCTGCACTCTTCTTCTCTGGTGTTCATACCAGTTAAAAACACATGAAGAAATAGCTGTATATGAGCATCAGTCCAGACTTCAGTTTTGTTATGCTAGGCTTTCCAAGCATGAGGGAACTGCTGGCTGTCACATGTCAACATCTGTCGCCTTCTACCCATAAACCCTTTTGTTTCAGGGTTTCCTGTAGTTTGTTCACGTGCTTTTATTTTGTAAAGTTTTTTACGTTAATAGAAAGAACCTAGTTTGAACCCTAAGGCCTCTTGACCTTTTCACATTGCATGATGAAGATTGCATGTAATAATGTTCTCTAACCCAGTAACTTTTACTCTGAGATACCTATTGTCAATTTTCACAACATTTTACATAATTTTACTTCTATTTAAGTACATTTTTTGTGTGTATTTGTGTTTGTCAAGATGGTAGTGTGTGTGCATATTACAGTATACCTGTGTGTGCCTGCTTGACTGTGTGTGTAGCGTTCTGTCTATGGACCGTCAGTTGAAAAATGACCATGTTTATGTATGAGTTGAGTGTGATTCATGTGTATATGGATGATGTGAGTAAAGAGCTGAATGCAGTTTTGCTGTGATTATGCATCATTGTGTGTGTGTGTGTGTGCCGAGACTGAATTTGGTACTGAATACACAGGTTATTTGGGGATAGAGCATCTCCAGCTCTGACACACAGTCCTTGTGTGTGTCCCCGTGTGTGTGTCAGTTAGATGTGTGTCTGTGTGTGTGTGTGTGAGAGAGAGACAGAGAGAGAGAGAGAGAGAGAGAGAGAGAGAGAGAGCTTGTTCCTTTGTTCCTCTGAGCCAAGGCAGTGGGGAACAGGATTCTTACTTCCGTCTCACACCAGTGAACAGGTGTGGGGGGTCAGGCGTCTGGAGTGTGTGTGTGTGTGTGTGTGTGTGTGTGTACCGGGAGTTGCTATAGAACATGTCGAGACGTGGCGCTCAGTGGCATGGAACTGATTGCCCTGCCAAACCCTGACAATTACCATCCGGGCTCGGAGACATCACCACTGACTCGCACACACACACACACACACACCCTTTCCAATTCCAGCCTTCAATTTTTTTTTTCCCCCAGCCCAACGCCCCAGTGGTGGTTGTCGTTCTCCGACCATCATGTCATGGAGGGAGATAGGTGGAACAGGATGATATACTGTGGCGCTAATGTCTTTTCTCACCATTTCAACATGCTGCAGTACAGTGGCCATTTTATTAGTCCGCGTGCATAAAGATGGCGGTTTTCTGGATTCGCCGGGCCCTTCCCACAATGTTCAGTGTCTCAGAAGTGCAGTGGTGGAAAAAGTACTTAGATCCCTTACTTAAGTAAAAGTAGCATTATGGAAAAATACTTCATTAAAAGTAAAAGTCCTGCATTTAAAAGTTTACTTAAGTAAACTTAGCAGTAAAATGTACTGAAGTATCAAAAGTAAAAGTACTCATCGTCATTCAGTGTTAAATTACTGAAGCATTAACCTGTAAGAAGTATTTTAATGTTGTCGGTCTAACTGCTCCATATACTGTTGGGGAGTTTAAACTCTAACAATGCAACATATTTTATGAGCTTATCGTATGTTTTGCATGTAAAACCTTATTCTGCAAAGTAACTAGTAACTCCAGCCGGCAGATAAGTGTAGTGGAGGAACAAGTACAAGATTTCCCTCTGAAATGTAGTGGAGGAAAAGTAGAAAGTCTCACAGGATGGAAATACTTGAGTAAAGTGCCAGAACCTCAAAAGTGACCTATGTGAATGCTGCCTTGTGGATGCTTTGTATTCTGCAACAGGTATAAAACTGTAAAGGTGTCAGATGATGAAGCTAAAGTTATTACATATGGAAACGCTGGAGGGAAAGATGGACAGGGTGTTACCGTATGCTGCCTTCGTGTGCTGTCGAAAATATCCGAATTATCAGCTGAGCACACATGCACAAACCAGCAAAGTGGTGAATTTGATTGGGAACGTCTTGAAACTCCAGAATGTGAATGTCTTGAAACCCCAGTGGGTGGGGAGTACGGACCAGAAAGTGAGTTTTGAAAAGCAGAAATCTCAGCAGCTGGTGAAGTAATCTTGGAGTCATTGGTATTGATCAATAACCCTATCAACCCCCCACAGATATATTATGGTCATTTTGTGCTATGTGGCAGTAAAACTTGTACTTATTGGCCCTTTGAAACATCAATTACAGTACTGATGCACATTTTCTCTTTTTCATTCCGCCGCGGCAGCACTGCTTGGTTTCTAAAATAACACAACAGCCGCTAAAAAGAACGATCCATTGTGTTATTATTTCCAACCAAAAGCACTTGAATGCATTCTAAGTTTCAACAGCAGGCGCTTAGGAGGAGCACTTGAAGGCAGCATTATAACACTATAACAGTACATTCAACTCACTCCCATTGTCTCATCGCTGGCTTCAAAACCTGAGTCAGAACTTCCTCTCCATGCGGAGAATGCGCATTTCATATATTCTACCTTGTTTATTTGATGCATCATATCGGTTGAGTGCTCATGTCAGCTCTACATTCTATGTGTTTAGGTCTGTGTACAGTATATCTGTGCGTGTGCCTGTTGCTGACGCGCGCACAGGCGTCTAATTTAACCAAGCTATTTTGAGCCCACCATCATTATCTTTGTCCTCAAGTGGAACACTCCTTTTAATATGCTAATTCTGCTGGTAGATGCTCTGGCAAGGTAATTGTTAAGCCTTTTGAGTTTGACAATTTGCCTTGTCGTTTTTTGTATCCGACTCCCTCTCTCTAAGTACACACTTATCGCGTAGAACTCGGCCTGTTTACTCCGCTCATTTTGTAATATAGACTTCAAATGCGTCACTGTTTTTTTTCCGATTTAAACCATATGGCATCAGCTTTAGGTTGCGTTTTTTTAACTTCATGAGAGACATATAGCTGTATAGCGGTATATTATGGCTGTCGATGTAAAATTTTCAGGTCACCCCTACAGTAATATACATGAGTGAAGTCAGGACAATAACTGGGAATTCTCTCAATTTTGGTATTCGACAAGGAGTAGGAGACAATAAGCCAAAAAAAAAGGAAAACCAGTAAGTGTGTGTGTGTGTGACTCAGGCTGCAGCGTGATTGATGGACAGTTTATTCAGCAGAGCTCTTGGCAGGGCGTTGCAGCTGACTTAACTACTGTGGTTTATGGTATCTGCATTAGAGATTAACAGGACCGTGGTAAACGAAGATAGCGTCCTCAAACACTCCATGTGTGTGTGTGTGTGTGTGCACATGCATCTGAATACACTCCTTTGTGCTTGGGCGTCTTCATCTTTCTCCTTTCATCGCTCTGTGATCACGGCGTCAGAGGAACATTTATGCACAGCGCCGAACTTGAGAAACAACTTGAGGAAAGTTTTCATCAGCGGTTATGCTGACACTTCAGTTTAGTTTTACACGCTGACTGATATTAAGAATCCGGTCGTGTCGCGCGGGGATGCACCGGTATCAGATGCTGGGTAGATACCGAGCTAAAATAAGGTTTCAGTGTCAAAATTTCCCCAGTAACCCCAGAGGTAAAGTCCAATATGAAACACTTGACTTTTGAGACTTGACTTGATGCATGAAGAGAAGATATGAGACTTGACTTGATGCATGAAGAGAAGACTTGAGACTTGACTTGACTTGGGTTCTGGTGACTTGGGACTTGATTCTGACTTGTACTCTGATGACTTGAAAAGGTTTCTAAAGTCTTGACTTGAGATCTTGTGTTTGTGTAAATGACTTAGATTGAAAGTGATGAGATTTGTTCCAGCAGACGACTGAATTTAAATTCTGTTTTCTGAATTTGTATGGAATGATTGAATTTATTGAAGTTGAAACTGATTCTAGAAATCAAACTCATGATGCTCTTACCAAGTTTTTATCCTATTAAAACCATATTGCATTGAAAAGTCCTAGATATTTAGTTTTCTTTAAGATATTAAATTGATACTGGACTCTTGACTTGTTCTGACTTGACTTGCTGTTCTACTTGAGACTTGACAGACTATATTTTAGACTTGGGACTTGACTTGAGACTTGTGCCTCAAGACTTGAGACTGACTTGGGAAAGTTGACTTGGTCACACTTTTGTCCAGTGACTCCAAACCAATACCTTACATCTGTGCTGTTCACTAAAATGAATGGATGGGAATGGAACTTCGTGAGCTACTTAACATTTAGTACACAGAGGATGTATCGGCACAGGATCCATAATGTATGATCCATAGTGAGATCTATACTGCAGGTCCCTAGGGGCGAGAGGTCAGAACATGTAGGAAGGCTAGTTGAGTCCAATCGCTTTTATGGAAAACCGCCTTTCCTCCTCCAGCTGGTCTACCTGCTCCCTCACTGGGCTCTTCTGGTGTTGCTGCCTGCCAGCAAATAGTTGATGTTTCCTTTGAAATGACTACATTGTCTACACTGTTAGCGTTCAAAGCCAAAGGGCAAAAAATATATGGCAACCTCACAGCTCCCGCAAGGTTTGCGAATCAAAGTGAAGCGAAAGAACGAGATAATTCAGCTGCTCTCTGAGAATAATAGACAAAGCTTTAATGTTAAAAGCCAGCGCGTTTCAGCTGTAGCTTTTGTCAGGGATGCAAGATGCATAAATATATTCCTTGACATCCAAAATCAGACACGATGAAACAAAAAATATATAAATACAGTATTTCTATCACTTGGTGTAGGAGGCACCATTGGGTTCCAAACCTTTAAGGACATTGAATCCCATTTTACCTTCAAGAAACTACACCTACAAATATTGAAAGGAAATCTGTCAAATTGCCAAGAGAGACCTTCTCAATGCCTTTAACAGAACAGGCAGATGTGGGATGCTGAGCTTCTTTAAAGCGGTGGACTACATGATTTTTGATGTGTATGTATATCACATTTCACATATAGACATACATATATATTTCACACATATCACATATCACAGTAATGAAACTCTTAATGTCAACAATGTTCCCACTGACAGGACGTCGATAACTTTTTGTATTTCTTGTGTACTGACAATTAACATGACAGTAACAAATGGTTTCTCAATGTCCGACTAATATGGCCGATATTGATATTTTTGGACTGAAGCCGATATTCAACATCTTGACCATTTTTATGCCAAAAGATTAAAAACAAGTATTCATTGTTTCCATCATAATTTTATTCTTGTCAGGATGGAAAAGCCTCTGAAACAGCATTTAGACCATCATCGGACACTAAAACTCTCCATTGAAACTCAGGATGATAGTTGCCTGGAATCTGATCAAAATGTCTCAGAATCAATTCCGGCTAAGGGCTTCCCATAGACAACCAGTGATGTATTGATCAATTATAAAATATACTATGTCTGATTTTTCATAAAAGGCCAATATCGGCCTAAGATATCAGTCTAAACATAACACACACACAGGATTTTTTGTGGTCAACCTCTATGGGTTAGGCCGACCCTGTGGATTCCTGTACAAGTTTGTCCGTCTGTGTTTCTGTCTCTCTCGGTCTGTCTTTATACCCGATGGTAAGAAGTCTTCATGCAGTGAGCATTAACTGTACCAGAGCTGGCACATTTTTGAAAGGCCTGGAGGCATAACAAGCCTAACAATAAGAACTCCTCTGTCGTTTTTTTTGGGCCAGTCGGTGTCACCCGCCCCCGATACGATGATGGAGGTTCCTCCCTGACCACAGCAAGTGAATATGCTGTTATTATTTCTATATCTATATCGTATGGCTGTCCAGGCAGCAGTGTAGTGTGGGAGGATTTTACTCAACAGCTTCAGAGGTGGCAGTCTGTAAAATAATAATAAAAACGGATACCGCTTCTGTGTTGACTAAGGCAAGAGTGATTATTTCGGGTGTGCTGGCTCAGAAGCACAGTTCAGAAACATCAAAAAGCGCTGCCTGATGGGCTGTTTGTTTAAAACCTATTTGTCTTCCCTTTTCAGTTTTTGGATCATGTTCAATTATAAAAACCTTTTTTTTTAATCTCAACTTTTTCATGTCCTTGTTTTGAGGCTTGATGCCCTAACTGGCTGGTGTGCCGGTTCCTTTTCCCTTCTGACAGGGTTTTTGAAGTAGGAGGCCTGCCTCACCCTGCCTGAAGGAGCTGCCAACCCACCTAAAAGAATGTCATTAGTATGGGTTTCAATGAGTTTTAGTGTCTCATGATGATCTAAATGCTGTTTCAGAGGCTTTTCCACCCTGAGAAGAGAAGAATTCTGCGGGGAAACACTGAATCCTTATTTTTTTTTAAAAAAGTGATTCAATCTCAGCATTAAATATCAGCAGCTTCTATCCAAAAATATCTGTATTGGCCTCCTCCTCATCCCTCACAAGGAATCCTTAAAGCTGTGCCTTTGCTCTTTGGCTGCAGCAGCAAGAGATACATTTACATTTTTTTGAAAATTTGAAGGACCTCATTACCAAGAATCATGTAATATGTCAGTAAGCTGTGCGCTCCTCAGACCTCAATGTCTTCTTCTTGGGTGTGGAGGTGGTGAAGAGGTTCAGCTTTGAGCGCTCCTCTGGACGGAGCGCTCACTCTGCTGTTTAGGAGACAGTTTGGATTTCTGACTTAAGGTTTGATTCGACACTTTATGGGGTAAATAGGGTGAATCTACAGTCTGAATTAGTGGGATGAGACGCTCTTCTCTGCTGTGATTTAGACTAATACGATTTTTTGCGACTTTTGCTTGCTGCAGCTGTAAAGGTCCCATATTATTCAGTTTCCATGACTTTTGCAAATGAATGTAGTTTAGTTTAAAAGGTATTTATTGAATGAATTTGAAGTCCTCACAGACAGAAGAGTCACAATACTCGACCCTGATTGGCTGACAGCAGCAACTCCTCTAATTCAAATGAGGTACACCTGCTGAGTGGAGGCTTTCCAGTTCAAATTCTGCAAACATGCCATGATTGGACGATTTTTGAAAATGCAATAACTTTAACTCAATCAAATCCTTACAATGTCTTCATTAAACACCCTTATCATAACTAAACGCCAAACTCGAATCTCTGAGTGACGTCAACAGGTGACATCACCTGGCCCCAAAGATCAGCCAATAGCAGATGGCAATTGCAGTAGCATGCTTTTTACTATTAGATGTCAGGCTTCACACAGATTTGGGTTTGGGGTTTAGTTACTCTTTCAGTTGAAGTATTTCCTCCTAATACATTCATTGGCTTGACAGAGAGATAAAAGAAAAAAGACTACCTCTCGTCCTCCTTCCTCCTTCACCTCCTCCATTGTTTTCCTTGTCTCTCCCTCCTCTTCTTTTTCTCCCCCTTGTTTCTCTTTTTCTTCCCTCCATCCTTCACATCTCTCCTGAGAGGAGAGATGTGAAGGAGGAGAGGAGGAGTGAAGTAGGAGGCGTGAGGGAGGAGGAGGAGGCTTGCAGAGATAAAGAGAGACAATCGGCACTGAGCAGCTTAAACCCAAAAAGATCTCCCTCTTTCACTGAGCGAGCAGGGTAAAGACAGAATAGAGAGAGAGAGAGAGAGAGGAGGGAGAAGGGAAAGGAAGAGCTATAGAGAGAGCATAGGTGGGAGGTAGAAGTGGAAAGAGAAAGAAAAATGTGGGGATGGTGGATGAGTAAGCCGGTCAGAGGAGGAGGGGGAGGAACAAGAGGAGGAGAAGACGAGAAAAGGGTTTCTGCAGGTTTCAGAACACCAAATTTAGGACTTTTTAAGACTTTTTTTAATGCTACCTGGAACTGGATTTAAGAGCAACGACCAAAATAACAGTTTATCTCTGATTGAACGTAATTAATGAGAATTTTGAGAGTCATATTGTATCAACCCTGTTCTGTATTAATCTAAGAGTAGACATGCATTAAGTGTTCATTAACTAATGTTAACTAATGCACTCTATACTAACACACTATTCACGTTAAGTAATGCTTGTTGTGACTTAATTACTTTAGTTAATGCCAGGATGTGTTTAAGTCAGAAGTGGGACCAAGTCAACTTTGCTCGAGTCCCAAGTCAGTCTCAAGTCTAGAGGCGGAATTCTCAAGTTAAGTCCCAAGTCTAAATGTAGATTACCAATTCTATTATTACCAATTATCAATTCTCAAGCAATTAAAACTGTGACTTGAGTCTGTCTTGAGTCCAAGTCATGTCACTCGGGTTCCCACCTGTGGTTTAAGTAGCTAATACGTGAAGAGTTAGGGTTTCAATTTGGACAAGACATTGGTAAAAATTACAAAACAACATTACTTAATGCAGTGGTTTATTGTGCTTTTAATATGAACTTATCTTTCTTAATGTCACTGTTCATGCTTAATTCATGTTATTGAACACATTAGTTATCATTATTAACAAACAACATTAATTAATGCAGTTGCTCATGTGCATTTGACATGAACTAATCTTTATTAATGTTGTTATTCATGTTTAATTCATGTTAGTAAATGCATTAGTTAACATTAGTTAATGAATGTCAAAACCACTATCTGACTTTATAGTTGCACATTGAAATATACCAGCATAAAATGGTGAAAAAAATCAAGACCTTAAATAACTGTATTCAGAACATTTGAACACTTTTTAAGGCCTTAAATTGAGATAATTTAAGACTTTTTCAGACTTTTTAAGGATCCGCAGATGCCCCGGGAGAAAACAGAAGGAGCGCGAGCCAGAGAAGGAGAGGGAGAAGGAGAGAAAGACAGAATCCTCCTTAAGGGAAGAGGAAACACCTTTCATGATTGCTAGTGTTTAATTATGCATCCGTCTGCAGTGCTGCTGCCCGGAGCTACAGTCCTATAACACAGCGTCTCTCGCGCTGTGCCAAACGCTTCATACAAACTACACTACAAATACACTCCCAACACACTCGCTCAGCAAGCGCCAGCGATACCACACCCATCCTTACAGCGCTCAGTGAAGGGTGCAACAGGAAGAGGAGGCTCTCTGCTGACAACTAGTGTGATTCTGTTGCTGCTTTCAAACTAGGATTAGACTGATATATGGGGCCAATATTGCCTTTTATTAAAAATGGGGGTAACACTTTAGATTAGGGAACACATATTAACATATAAGTTGCTTATCAGTTTTCCCTCCTAATTAGTGCTTATAGCAGTCAATATGGACGTTGTGTCACATATCAGGCTATCAGTCTGCTTTGCTCAGTATGGCTTATAAGATGCTATTATCACAATTATTAAGGGAAAATATTAAACTATTGAGGGAAAATCCATAGTTAATAGTTAATATGTGTTCCCTAATCTAAAGTGTTACCTTACCCTTTATTGTAGAATTGATCAGTATACTGGTTGTCTATGGGAAGACCTTAACCTGAAGTGATTCAGATAATAATAATACTAATAATAATACTAATAACAATAATACAACTACAACTATAATAACACTGGATAGTTAAATCATTTTTTTTTGTGTGTGTGTTTTCTTCTGGTATGAAAATGTTTAAATTTAAAGCTACTGAATATTGACACAAAATATCAACTATGCAGCTATAGACCAAAAGTAGCAGTATTGGTCTTCAAAAACCCATATCAGTCAAACTCATGAATATAGTGGAGTTTAAACCCACCTAAACCCACTTTACCTAACTTTTCAGACTTTCTCTACCATAAAAAATAAATGCTTTTCTGAAAATATAGTTTATTATGTTCCTATTGGTGGTTTTTGCCTTATGATGATCACCAACTGGAGGTCAGATGTGCATGTGTGCACATACTGTACTCTATGTATTCATGTGCATTGACCTGTGCGTTGTGTGCTTATGTGTGGTGAACAGCAGTCGGGTCAGCCTGAGGAAGAAAAGCAAGAAACTACAGTGAAAGAGAGAGAAAAAGAAAAGATGGAGGTGAAAAGAGCTGTAGCCTTGGAGAATGTCCAGAGAGAGAGGGAGAAAGAGATGGAATGATATAAGAGTCAGAGAGAGCGAGTGATGGAGAAGAGAGAGAAAGGGAGAGAGAGTGAGAGAGAGAGACTGAATGATGGCAAAAGAGAGAGCGAGTTAGAAAGAGAGAGACTGAATGATGGCAAAATAAAGAGAGAGAGAGAAAGAGGGAGAGTGAGTGATGGCGATAGAAAATGAGAGTGAAGGCAAGAGAGAAAGAAAGGAAAAGAGAGAGAGAGAGAAAGAGAGAGAGACTAGTATTGAGTTGCTGGGTGAATTGATGGAGGTGGAGGGTAAAGTCACCTTTGTCGCTTCTCTCTGTGCTATTTCACGTGTGTGTGTGTGTGTATGTGTGTGTCCTCTATACGTTCCTGCCATACCTTTCCATAAGACCTACTGTAACCTCACATTGATGGACAATAATCACAGGCGAATATCGACAAACACCTCTCTAAAGGTCAGAGCACTGGCCACAGCTAAGCCTTATGGGAAAGCTACTACTGCCGGGGTGTGCTTGAGCAAGGCACTCAACCCCCCCCAACTGCTGCAGTGAAGCAGCTCAGTGACCAACAGTAGGACTGTGGTTATACTGGGCAGCTGCCAGTGTGAATGTGTGCGACTGTATGAATATGAAGCAGGACCTTATGGAAAAGAGCTTGGTCACAGAACTTGAATGAATAGAACGGTCCTTCTACTGTTTGTCATGGTAATTTGGCTAGTAGGCTAAGGCTACAGTATAAAATGGCGACTATGGAATTCTAAGGGCAAATAACAACGCAAATCTGGGCATTAAGGCCATAAATAAAGTCTGTCACACTTGCTTGAGAACTGTGCAGATGTGTCTGTTAGCAAACTGTCAAAACTCAACTGAAAGCTAATGTTAGCGACGAGGCTAACGTAGCTTTATTGAAGACTGTACTTCTCTCGCTAGCTCTTCTAGTCAACATTAGCATGTTAGCAATCCATGGCAGCAAGGAGACGGAGAAGCTGCTTTGGTTCTTGCTGCAAAACTTCTCAGCTCAGTGACTTGCCATAAGTCGGTTTATATGGAAGCTAGCCCAACGGTTCACATAAAAATGGCCGCCGCTCCGACCATCCTCGAACGTTATTTGAATGGGAATGACTGTTCTATCCATTCCAGTTCTGTGAGCATGGTGCTTTGTCGACTTGCCCTGGATAAATAAAGGCTGAAGACAAACACTGACCAGTCTCTCTCTCTCTCTCTATCCCTCTCTCTCTCTGCCAGACAGAGAAATGCTGACAGTCTAACTGAAGCTCATCAGATTTCCTCCATATCCAGTCCACAGAAGATCAGAGTCAGCTCTTCTAACAGGTAGGCCTCATTAGCCGTGTTTCCCATCCATGTTTTTTTAATGGGAATTATGGGGTATCGAACAAGAAAGCATGTGTAAGTCTTTGTTGTGGTTTTATAGCCATTAGTTGGTGCATAAACTGCCAAGTGCATTTCTTGGATTTTGTCTCCATGAAAGAATGAAATATGACCGTTAGCCAACACCAAAGATCAATAACTTGTCCAGTATCGATGAATTCTCCAACCCTAGTGATGAAGATTCACGTTTTACGTTTTTTGCGAAAAGTTTGCTTAAAATTCGCTTGGCAGTTGGATGGAAATATTGCTAGTTCCTTCATCTTTTTCTTTTCTCCTCCTCCTCCACTGAAAACATAATTGTTCTTCAGAAGAAAGTAAGAAAGTGACACCGCTGTTTCATCTTCAGAATATCAGCTTTTCAAGAACGTTAGAGGAACGGCCATGATTTTAGCTTGACAACCATGCATTTTTTTAGTTTACCCAATGGGTTTTGAACAGCCCAAGGAAATCTCTTGTTCCCATAGAGGAACCAGCTTAAGTTTCAAGCTAAAACATGAAAGAGTTTTCACATGACAGGTTTTCGCATGACAACGGCGAATACATCATTGGCTGTAAACGTGCAGACACAGCATCTCATATATTAATGTACAGGTTTTATTAATAGGGGTTGTAGTAATATACAGAGGATGTGTGGTTGATTTATAAAAAGAAGTATTTAGCTTTCTCCAGTAGCACGTTGCCATTGTCAGAAATTCATTGTTACCATTGCAAACCATCATCATGGAACCTAACGATGGTTAATAATTAATTTGCTTGTGTGTGTGTGTGTGTGTGTGTGTATGTGTGTGTGATGTTAATAGGAGTTCAATGCTTTAGCTCTACTCTGGAGGCTTGTTTCCGTTCTCGGCTCTCACAAAAAGGAGCGCCGGCGCTCAAGAAACCGGAAAACGAGAAAAACTGGGCTGGAGGCACCAGGGGGGTCTGAGAGACTTTTAGACTGGAGTGTGTGTGCGTGTATGTGTGTGTGTGTGTGTGTGTGCGTGCGTGCTTGCAGTATGACTGATTTGGGTATTAAAAGGCAGCATAGATTCCGTAGCTTTGGGGGAGTTTCTTGGAAGAATTCGAACACCCCCACCACTCATTCCCTTTCCAGCCCTCTCTCTCTCTCTCTCTGCCTCGTCGTTCGCTTCCCGGAAAAATCCCAGAGCAGTATTAAAAATGTGCACGGAATATATTAATGCACTATTCAAAAATAACCCCCTTCTCTAGACCCCCCCGATGGCTATACAATTGAAATCTCTCCTCTCATTGTGTGTGTCATTAGCATTTAGCGGCGACTGTCCAGATGCTAGAAGTTGTTAGCGGTTAGCCGAGGCCTCCGCGGGGAGATCCAGAGCTCCGGGCCTACAGGGGGGTCTGAGAGGATTACGTGCCTGGCCAGGTGCTCTTTTGTGTGGGGAGACGAGGCAGCGGAGAGGCCCTCGGATCCAGGCCACGGGCACGGAGAGAAGCTGAAGGGATAAGCACAGCAGTTTATCTACTGTACTGCGGAATTAATGGAGCGTATCTACCGACATTTTTTTACCTCCACTGCAAATGACCCGCAGTATGAACTCTCACTTTTAGATATCAAAAGTATGTTTTTCAATAATATTCGTACACGAACCCTGCGTGCGTGTCCATGTGGGATTAGAGAGTAATCTCAATGACTAAAGTTGGCATTGGTATAATCCTCCGACTGAATGTAGGTTTTGGCTATTTGCATAATTTAGTTTATATCACACTTCCTCACTTCACTTCCATTCCATAAGTCCGTTTCTGTGGTCTTCAAAAGGCAAATTTAGGTCAGTCAGGGTGAGACGCTTCACACCTCTATAGCTGTACACTCTCAAACTACATCATATCTGTTCTTTGTTGATATAATTGATAAATGAAGTAAAAGTTCAATTATTGTGAAAAAGTAACTTTAACTACAAATCTTCACATACTAGCTGCAATTTTTCGCACAACTCCCATAATCCTCTTCTCATATGCTGTTGAATTTCACATGACGTCACATGACAGGAGTAAGTACTTCTGGGTACTTCTATGAGTTGACATGGACTGCTGCCATACAGTAATGTATGGTGATATATAGGCTATTAGCTAAATCTTTTAATAAGGCAACACATACTCTGGCATATGTAATATACACATTATTGTATAAGCATTGCTGAATGCTAATGCATTGCTATGTCATGCCATGTATGCTAATGTTACTGTATTCTCCACAGAAGAGATGAAGGCAGCTGATCGACTAGGGAGCCAGACAGCTGAGATCACATTCGAAATAACTGATCATTAATTAATAATCTGATCATTAATTAGGTCTATATAGCGCTGGGGGACTGCACAGAATCTGCACTTGTTCTCACATCTCTCTCTCTCTTTCTCTTTCTGTCTCTCTCGCTCTCTCTGTGTCATTAGATCTCTCATCATGTCCGTCGTTCCCTCCCATCTCACCTCTCGGTCTGTAGCTTAGCGTCATTAGCATTCTGGGACGTTTGTCTGTGGCCACGGATGAGCGGCCATCGCTGCGGGTTACCAACACAGCCATCTTGTCCGAGGGCCCGCGGGGCCAAAAAACCCTTGCAGAGGGCTATCCCGCACCCAGTGGGAGAGCCCAGCATGCAACTGACCCCCCCCACCCTCCCACCTTCCCACCTTCCCAACCCAAACACTCGCAGTCCCCCCCCAAAAAAACGAGTAGGCTCTGGGTTAGCGTTAGTGTTAGCCTCGCCTCCCCCGCCGCCCCAGGGAATCCAGGACACACCAGCGAGTGTGTGTGTGTGTGTGTGGGGGGTGCTGGGGGGCAAATTGAAATAGGAAGGCTCATTTCACACACATATATGGGCGGACACACATCCCAACACACACACACACACACACACACACATTCAAACGCGCACACACGTATGTCATTTCCCAGCCACAGCGTGAGGGCTAGCAAGAAAACAAGAGCGCCGAATCCCAAGGGCAAGCCTGCGAAGAGGAAAAAAAAGGAGGGAGAGAGAAAGAAAGAGAGAGAAAAACAAGGTGTGGGGGACTGATGAAAGAAGGTGTGTCGCAGCTTTCTAATCGGCATGTAACTTGCTTAATAGAGTGATTTAACATTGAGCGGCTGATACACAAAAGCTGATATCAACCTTTCATATTGTGTCTCGTAGCTCTCGGTGTTGTGCGAGGATTAACCGTCGCATGCGAGCTGCAGATCGATAGAGATGATAGCATTGTGTGTGTGTGTGTGTGTGTGTGTGTGTAGGAGTTGAGAAAAAGTGGTGGAACAACCCGGTGTGTCCCTTCTCCCCACACGCTGTAGATTGAATTTTGGTCTGAAATGGCTCTCCTCCCTGCAAATGCAATCTCTCTCGCTCCCTCTCTCTCTCTCTCTCTCACACACACTTTCTCTCTCTCTCTCTCTCTCTCACTCCTTCTATATTGTTTTTTCTATTACGTGTTCCATCTGTGTTTTACACTTCATCATAGGCCGCTCCTGGAGCCTATATTTGCCTCTCACTCCTTGCCGGCCTCCCCAGCACACACACACACACACACACACACACACACCATACACATAGTATTTCAAGGTGTAAATGTGTCACGGTGTGGGCAGTCCCCTGTGTGTCGTGTTCTGACCACTGATAACCTAAAGTCCCCCTGGAATGGCCATGTTCAGGGTTACGACAGCATGTTCAGGGTCACGCCGGCTCTGTGTGTGTGTGTGTGTGTGTGTGCGTGGCCTAGCATGAGGTGTCATTGCAAGACGAGGAGGTCTCAAATCACCCTTAATCTCCAGGGTAAAGGCCAAATGACTCACTCTCTCTCCAGTGCCAGAGTGTAGAGTGTGTGTGTGTGTGTGTGTGTGTGCGCCTCCCTACAGATACCTGTGGTCGCTGTGTCTCTGAGGGTTATTTGTTAGCCCATGCACTATTCACACTGACAGCGAGTCACCTCAGTGCTTTATCGATAACCTATCTGGCCTTGATTTTCAAGAGGGTCAAACCGGAAACCACAGAAACTATACAGTTTACTATAGGAAACTAAACTGCTGGAAATATTTGTAGGTCCTCTTTAAAGCAATATTCCACTATGTTTTGTCATGGGGGTTATTCAGCACTTGACCACCATGAAAACCAGAATATAAACTAATCACCAAGATCAGATGTAGCTGGACGAGTTTGTAGCATTAGGATTTTACTTCCCATTCATTTGAATAAGCCACAAAAATAGAGTGAAAACTGACATTTAACATGTTTGTGAACAGATTCAACAACAGATCCTGCTTTTAAGACAATAAAACAGTAACTGGTCCTTCATCATTTTGCATTTCTATTCTTGGTTTACACTAAAATTAGTATTTAAAACTAAAACTAGATCCGGTCTCCCAAACAGGAACTATGTCTCCTAAATGGTATCCCTCCGCTATCTCTTAAGTCAATAAAAATGCTATTTGGCAAAATGATGTTCTAAAACGTTGGACCCACAGTCAGTTGAAAATCACAGCAGCAGGATCTGTTGTTGAATCTGTTCACCAACGTGTTCAGTGTCAGGCTATTTTCATGGCTCATTCAAATGAATGGGAAGTAAAAATCCTAACACTACAAACTCGTCCAGCTGCATCTGATCTTGGTGATTAGTTTATATTCTGGTTTTCATGGCGGTCAAGAGCCGCGTAACCCCCATGTTAAAACTGAGTGGAATATTGCTTTAAAGAGAGCACAGCCTGCTAAAGGAACAGTGTTTTTCTCTTTGTGGTTCAATTGCCACTTTTCTGTTTCTACGCTGGTTAAATTTGTATGTGTCAATAGAAATGTGTGAACAAAAAGTATGAGAAAAAGTATGAGAAAAAGAAAACATATTGAGACTAAAAAGTCTCTAGACGTTCTGTAAAAGACATTTCAATCAATTAATCATCAATTGTATTCAACTTACAGACAACCTAGATTTTCAAAAAGTGAGCTTTGGCACACTTATCGTTGCAGCATGGTAGAATAAAAGTTTATGGATGTGAATTCAAGAGTCAATGACATTGCTGTGGATGCTGCTGCTAGTTATTATAGCTATTGCATAGAGGGGAAAAAAAGGAAAGCTTTCTCTCCACAAAAGCAATGCCGCCTCATTTATAATGATGGACTGTGGCTTCAGATTGTCAAGGATGTCTGTTGGCGTGATATTTGATGGCGATACAAACAGAATGGGATTCTATGAGCAGAGTGCAAAGGAAAGCGACAGCACTTTACATTGCATGACTTTCCTCTGGCTTTAGACACTAAACACTGGTCTAGTTATAGAACATGGGGTCTTTCAAGGATATTCCCAAGATATTCCTAATTATTTTTTTGTTATGTTTGAGTATGTTTTTCATGATCTTAAAGCCATTTTGATCTAAAGGCTTCTACTTAAATGCTGAAAATTAGTTTCTTAGACAAATATAAGTTGATCCTATGTATGAATTTCTTTCCAAAGCCTTTGCCTTTCCATCAAGGCAAAGGGCGGCTACTTTAAAGAATCTAAAATACAAGATAGTTTTGATTTGTTTAACACTTTTTTGGTCACTGCATAACTCCATTTGTGTTATTTCATAGTTTTGATGTCTTTACTGTCATTCTAAAATGTGAAAAATAGTAAAAACAAAGACAAATGTGTGTGTCCAAACTTTTGATTAGTAGTGTATATGTGGTTGTTTGCCTTATGATGATCATATGCTTCTGTCATGAAAAGTGGAGGCAGCAGTGGAATCTATAGAGGAAAGCTTTGAAAGCATTTTTGGCACAAACTTCAAGTTTTGCTTTACTAAATCAGCAAGTGGCAGCAATAAGCAAGGTGAAAAATCTTAACCTTCTCGTGTATGTGACTATCCTGTGTGAATGTGATTCATGAAATGCATGGGTTGGGGGGGGTAATTTATTAATTACATGAGGTCTCCATATAATACTAGTGCTGTGTGAATAAGACTTAAATAAAACGTAGGTACACCTACATTTCATTGATTACATGGCTGTTAGTCTGCTTTACTGCCAGTTTACGCTGAACTACCTTAAATGATTCCGTATTTATTTCAGCTATATGCACACAGTCAATATGTTGGTGTCAGCAATCAGTTAATAATACATAATTTATCCAAAATGTCCTGCATGTGTTTGGTATTTCTGCTTTCAAGGTGGAACTCCTAAGGCATTCTCCAAGGTTGCCAGGTCTGCTCTCCTCCTCCTCCTCCCTTCCTCCTCTCTTCCCTCCTCCCCAATTGTAGCGAGGGGGACAACTGAAATCAGGCCCATGAATAGTGATGCCACCACCGAGTGGCGGGGCCCGCCGGTTTTGTCTGTCGTCCATTTCGAACGAGCCCCTCTTAGCAGTCTCCTCTTAGTCTCGGGTCCAATCGGACGGCTGATTGACTTTAATTGGCGGGAGTGAGACTGAAAAAAGAGACTAAGGAGGGAGAGATAGAGAATAACAATTAAATGGCAAAGGAAGAACAAAGTTGCGAAACTCTCGGCGGCGGTGACTTGCATCCGTAAGCGGTCGGACGGAGCTCGCCGGAATGTAAAATTTGGCGATTTTTTGTCTAACAATCCGCCGCCAGCCTCTGAAGCTGCTGTTTGTTTCCGCTGTTCTTTGCGGGTCGCTCCATACACAATAGTGTCAAAGCCCTATGGTTTTGATTAACAAGCGCGGAAAAACACGCTATGAAAAAATCAAATTCTATAGGAAAGGGTGGAGGGGAAAAAAACGAGGAGCGGAGCGGCGTTTTCACGGTGACCTCTGCGGAGAACAATAAAATAAAGAGATAATGCTGACGGGGTCATATTTCTGCCGTTGGTTTCTCTTTCTTTCCTCGCCCTCCTCCTTCCTCAGGAAAATCAAACAGATGACAACTTTATTAACCCGAGACTGATTTATTCGCCGACGCACTTCATTTTGGAAATGGATGCTTGTTTTTTAAAAGGACGGCGACACTATCACTCTTTTAGATTGTTCGTTGGGGTTGTTGTTGTTTTTTCTCCACTCCCCCCCCCCCCTCTCTCGTTCTCTTGTCGTTGGTTCGGAAAGGCGGATGGGTGGGGGAATAAATCTGGGGCAGGTTGTCATAAAGGTGATTTTACCTTGTCTTTCCCAGACCTGAGGAGTTGAGCGCCTATTCCATCAAACTGATTACCCGGGCGGGGGCGCGTGGAGCTTACACTCCATTTGACCCGCTCCAAACTGCATCTGAGGGTCTTCAAACAACCATAGAAGAAGTCTCCAACGGCGCTCTTTCATAGAGTTAAAGAACCAACCCATAGCAGTGCATTATCCTGCACACACTGTATATCCTTCACTTTAAAGCGCTCTTTGTGTCAAAGTATACAGGCACACTGCAAAAACTGACAAACTTGTTCAGTTATTTTATGTTGTGTCCAGACTTATCAAGCTTATTTTAGGATTTGTTTTTGTGAAATCATCTTACTGCACTGGCAGATATTTTACTTTTTTTTTCAGGATTATGTAACATTTATTTGGTAAAAAGTGAAAATTGTCTTGGAGAAAGTTTCTTGTTTCAATATTTTCTTCATTGTGTTATGATGATTTTGGCATGTATCAAGTGAAATTGATGGAAACCAGCAAGATTATCTGCCAGTGCAGTGAGATAATATGACTAAAAATATCACAAAATAAGCTTGATAGTTCTGGAAACAAGTTCAAATCACAATGACAGCTTGTCATTTTTTGCAGGGGCATATCTCATTAAAGGGGGGAGCCGGAGCGGTGGCATTACCTCACCGCTAACGATTCCCGGGACGGATTGTGTCGGAGGGGTTGAGCCGACCCGGCACCCCACCACCCCTCCACCCCTCCACCCCCCACACCCACCCCTCGCCCTTCAAAGGCAGACCTGACAGTGCAAAGATGAAAGGCGAGAGAAAAGCGGGAGGCGACGGAGGTGGGAGAGAGAGAGCGAGGAGACAGAGAGAGAGAGAGGGAGCGGAGGAGGCGTGGCAGACAAATGAAACGTTGGAAAGAAACGGAGGAGAGAAAAGGAGGAAGGCGGGAGGGGAGGGAGGGGAAGTTGGGGGGGGGGGGTAGCGAGAGAGAGCGCAACAGGGGGTTGAACCTTCAAGCGCTTCCCCCCCGCGCGGAAGGTTCATAGGTTTCGATGCCGTTTGCAGCGTTGTGTGTGTGCCTGCACGTGTTTGTTTCCTGTATATGTGTGTGTGTATGTGTGTGTGTACATCCTGCATATTTGCTTTTTTTCCCTCCTATATTTTGTATGTATGGATTCTTCAAAGTTGCGGCGGAGATGGAAATGGCATCGACTTTGCAAAGAATTTGACAACACTTTGACAACCAACTCATTCTCTCTCTCTCTCTCTCTCTCTCTGTCTCTCTCTCTCTCTCTCTCACACACACACACACACACACACACACACATGCACCTACAGCATTCCACTGTTGCATTTCCAACTTTCCCCTGCCTGGCTCTGCACTCTCACACTCACACACACACACACACACACACACACACACCTTTTAACGCCTACACAAACACACATGGCTGGCAAGTTGGTTGGCAAGGTTACTGCTGACACTCTCACCTGTCTGTGTGCATGAGGCTGAGCATATGAGTCGCTCTGTGTGTGTGTGTGTGTGTGTGTGTGTGCTGGAGGTGATAGTCTAGGAGTCAATACTACTGGGGAGCTGGCATGCCTCGCTTCCTCTTGTCCTCAAAAGAAAGTCTGCTTGCCTCCAGTCATACACACACACACACACACACACACACACACTGGTGTGGTTTAGGTTTAGACAGATTCATCCATATGCTGATATATGGGGCTGATACTGATCTTTTATTAAAAATCGTATATGGTCCAGTCAGTATCGTCCATATCTGATATGATGCAGTTTGATTGATTACATATTTATTGTAGAATTGATCAATACTACACTGGTTGCTTATGGGGAGACCTTAACCTGAATTGACTGCATTTTGATCGGAATTATTATTAAATTTATCAAAATTATAATTAGAAATTTCAGTGGAGAGTTTTAGTGTCCCATGATGGTCTAAATGCTGTTTCAGAGGCTTTTCCACGCTGGAAAGAACAAAATTATGAGGGAAACACTGAATGCATGTAGTTTTCTGGCATGAAAATGCTCAAATTTAAAGATATTGAATATTGGCAAAATATTGGCTAACGGCAACTTTAATAAAAAAAAAATAGAAGTATGGTATCGACTTCAAAAACCCATATCTGTTGCATCCTAACGTGTCCCATCACTTCTTATTCTTTTAAACACAAAGATTATTTCAATGCATTTCTGCTTCACTTAAATAATATTAGAATAGAAGAAAGAAAAAAAAAAAGATGATAAAACTTTTCACATTGGAGAACCCCACTGAGGCCTTCAGCCTCCCACTGCGAAGCCCCTTCAGCACCTCGCACAGCGAACTTGAAAAAATTCCTGAGTTTAAATGGCTTGACGAAAAAGTTACCTCTCAGTAATCTCACCGTTATTTCACCCTTTCTGACAGTTTAATTTTATGCAGGTCTGTATAGACGCCGCTGCACAGCATGGCCCTTCAATGGAAAATATAGTTTTTCTCATTCCGTTGCAAAATAGGCCCCTACAAATATATGATTATGTCACGCTGGCCTCTTATGACTTAATGTTCATACAATATTCACAGGTTCAGTGGTTCAATAAGAAGGGCCAGTTTGTAATGAAAAGCATAACTTCTCTATATCGGCACATATGACACTTTTCCTGTTCCATGTTCTGATAGTATAGAGATAATGATGCACATGGACATGCACATTCATACTGTATACATTGTAATATCTTTATGTTTATATATGTAGCTATAGCTCATTTTTAACATTTAAGTTGATCCATATATATAGAAGTGACCCATATTGAAATTGTCAGAAGCATAAGTCCACAAAATTGTTTCTATTCTATTGATTTCTTATTTTATTGTTTATTATCTTACTGTTTTCATTGCATATTTAATAATCCATTTGTGTGCTTACATTCTATTTGCCTTATTCCCCTGCTGTATCCTGTTACTTTTGCTGCTGCTCCGACCTAATTTTAGATCAATAAAGTTTTACCTTATCTTTGGTTTCTCTGGTTTCCAGTCTTGAATGATCCGTATACCATCTACGTCTGCATTTTGTTGTCATGTTAGTCAGGAGAGTTTTTAGTCATTAGAGGGTTTTTTTCAGCGTTTTGTGACAAGGCATTGATAATTGGTGCCGAGCGCTTTCCAGAAATCTGGCAGCGGCCTCTGCTGAAAGTCAACTCATTGCCAAAATTCCCACTTATTTGCTATTTCAATGCCAGTCCTTGCTCCAAAATTGTCAGTTGTGATGGAGGGGAGCCAGAAGAGAGAAGAGGACTCCAGTTGTTTACTAGGCAGTTCATGACACCTGAACTAAGGACTCTTTGCTTAATGATTGCAGGGAGGTGTGATTGCGCTGCTGGTCATCACTGGTATAGATTTGACTTTTTTTTTGCTGTTGATCAGTAGATTGAACTTGATTGGCATGGCACATTTCTGTTATATACAGGTCGGATGCTTGAGGATACACTGTTTGGAAATGTTAAAGTATGGTGAAAATGAAAACGACTGTCACAGATTTTATTCGGGTAAACCCACCAACATTCCACTTCCCCCTGGGAAATGTGGCTTTAGACCAAAATCCAATCATGACTTGCAAATAGCTTTTTAAAGACAGAAATTTCTGTTTAATCTCAATGATCTGAACGAAGGTTAAGACGGAAATCCTGAAAAATGTTTTGCTCATACTTACTGGCTCTTAAAACACTAGTAGCCTGTGCAGCCTTTTCAGAAATAAAGTCTTGCACTTATATATCAGTGCCAGTACACTTGTGACGCACACACAGACACACAAACACACACACACGCATGCACACACACGTGAATGTTATGTTGTTATTGTATCTAAGGCCTTGTAGAGACTTCTCTAAACAGCCTCAGCCCAAACCTCATTAACAGAACCTGCATCCACAACATTTGGTGCTTGTGCAATAACTTGTAAACATATTAAAAATTAAATTGCACCTACAGGCTTTGAAGCTGCATATGCATTTTAATTCACAGGCCTGCACGACTTCTATTAACAACCGTCGTCCCCTCTAAAAATGGCCCTGAAACCAATATTTGAATATTTTCAATAAATGCAGATTATGCCAAAGTTGAAGATTACAAATGTTATTGAAAATTGCTTTGACTCAAGAACTCTGCATGTTGCTATAATTCAAAAAGAAGAGGGGGGGGGGGGGGGGGGGGACACTTTGTGGAAGAAAACTCTGTGAACTTGTGAAGAAATGAACAGATGTTGTGAAAGCAGACAGACTGTAATGGGCTTATCTTGTTCAGATACACTGTCCTTCAGCCCGCATCAAGGTTTATAAAGCACCTTCAGTTTTGTCTTTCAGAGCAGAATGACAGAGATGAAGGAGCAATAATGTGTTGTCTGTCATTTCACAACAGATTTTCGAAGATCAGAGCGAGTCCACGCTAGTTTGTGGCGGTTGTACAGATGGTCTGGTAGAGCGAGAGGGTTCCGGACTTTAATTTCTCGCCTCCTGATCCGGTCAGGACCATCACCATTATTTCAGCATGCTTGATTTTTACTCAAACTGACTCAGATATGGTCTTCAATATGTTCTTCTGTAGTGTGAGCAACTGGTTGTCAAGTGTGTGTTCCCTAAATCTAATGTGGTCAAGTGTGTGTTCCCTAAATCTAACTGGTTATCAGGTGTGTGTTGCTGAAATCCAACGGGTGGTCAAGTGTGTGCTCCCTAAATCTAACTGGCGGTCAAGTGTGTGTTCCCTAAATCTAACTGGCGGTCAAGTGTGTGTTCCCTAAATCTAACTGGCGGTCAAGTGTGTGTTCCCTAAATCTAACTGGCGGTCAAGTGTGTGTTCCCTAAATCTAACTGGTGGTCAAGTGTGTGTTCCTTAAATCTACCTGGTGGTCAAGTGTGTGTTCCCTAAATCTACCTGGTGGTCAAGTGTGTGTTCACTAAATCTAACTGTTGTCAAGTGTGTGTTCCCTAAATCCAACTGTTGTCAAGTGTGTGTTCCCTAAATCTACCTGGTGGTCAAGTGTGTGTTCCCTAAATCTAACGTGGTCAAGTGTGTGTTCCCTAAATCTAACTGGTGGTCAAGTGTGTGTTCCCTGAATCTACCTGGTGGTCAAGTGTGTGTTCCCTAAATCTAACGTGGTCAAGTGTGTGTTCCCTAAATCTAACTGGTGGTCAAGTGTGTGTTCCCTAAATCTAACTGGTGGTCAAGTGTGTGTTCCCTAAATCTAACATGGTCAAGTGTGTGTTCCCTAAATCTACCTGGTGGTCAAGTGTGTGTTCCCTAAATCTACCTGGTGGTCAAGTGTGTGTTCCCTAAATCTAACTGTTGTCAAGTGTGTGTTCCTAAATCCAACTGTTGTCAAGTGTGTGTTCCCTAAATCTAACTTGTGGTCAAGTGTGTGTTCCCGAAATCTAACTGGTTATCAGGTGTGTGTTCCCGAAATCCAATGGGTGGTCAAGTGTGTGTTCCCTAAATCTAACTGGTTATCAGGTGTGTGTTCCCGAAATCCAATGGGTGGTCAAATGTGTGTTCCCTAAATCCAATGGGTGGTCAAATGTGTGTTCCCTAAATCTAACTGGTGGTCAAGTGTGTGTTCCCTAAATCTAACTGGTGGTCAAGTGTGTGTTCCCTAAATCTAACTGGCGGTCAAGTGTGTGTTCCCTAAATCCAACTGTTGTCAAGTGTGTGTTCCCTAAATCTACCTGGTGGTCAAGTGTGTGTTTCCTAAATCCAACTGTTGTCAATGTGTGTTCCCTAAATCTAACTGTTGTCAAGTGTGTGTTCCCTAAATCCAACTGTTGTCAAGTGTGTGTTCCCTAAATCTACCTGGTGGTCAAGTGTGTGTTCCCTAAATCCAACTGTTGTCAAGTGTGTGTTCCCTAAATCTAACTGGTGGTCAAGTGTGTGTTCCCCGAATCCAACTGGTCATCAAGTGTGTGCACCTTTACGACAAAAGAGAAAAAATAGTATTGTGTCGGTTGTCTCATTGAAATCAAGATCTTTGTCAAGAGGGACATGAGAACTAGAATCATTCATAAAGATGACAACACACAGGAACATACTATACAAAGACATACACTATACAAACATCATAGAAGATAAGAGATATTGCTTTAAAATCATTCTGTGCACAAGCAATTATGATTTTAAAGGTCTTTGCATATATGATGCATTGTAACAGAGACTGGCTGACTGTATTTCTGTGACTTACACACACATACACACACACACGCACGCATGCACACACACACACACATACACACACAGACAGACAGACACACACACACACACTGCAACTTGTCCAGTCCCTTGTCCAGTGTTCCCAGTGTGCCTGTAGGGTTCGTAAGGGTGGGGCTGAGGATGAAGTGGGCGAGAGAGAATAGGACATAACCTGGTGAGAGAGAGAGGGACTACCCCAGGATCTTTGTTTACAAAAAACATGTTTTACCTTAGCAGGGATTGGTCCTCTCCAGCACAAACACACACTCACACACTCCCACACACACACACGACTACACCTCCTGCCATATGCCTTAGAGGCCTGAGGCATATGGGTGGCAGCTTCCCCAGGACAGATGGGCGTATCAGGGGGAGGTGGAGGTAGCCTGGATCAACACCTCAGTCACTAACCATGGTTGCTGTTATAGTTTCCTTTGTAGGTCTCAGTCTGCGCTCACTGCCTTCAAAGGGAATAGTCGAAGTCTACTACCAGTAAGCATCTTTAGAGAAACAAAGTGTTGAGCAAGCCCAGTGCAGATTGTTCAGTGACTAAACCCCAATCTCCACTGTAGCCATCAGCAATGGATGGAATGCTTCCATTGAAATGACTTAAAGCTGCTCCCATGTTGCTGTTGCATCCAATGAAAGAAAGAGAGAAAAAATGCATTCATTATATCTTATATTATATATTTATATTATTTATTGAAATAATGAGAAATAACGTTGATAACAAGTGTCAACAGGTGTCGGGCAGCTTGGAAAGTAAGTTGTCAAAAATGGATTGTCTAGATACTGGTGCATGGGGAACAAGTGAGATGCTTGCTAGAATGAAACATAGGACCTTTTTCGCAGTTGAAATCAATGTGAAAATGAACTGTAGATCTATCCGAATGGACTGATCTCTCACTAGAAATTTCTTAGAAATGTATGCCAAAAAAAATGACAATTTATTTTCTTGTATTTTTATATTAAAATTGTATTAATTTTCCTCTTTCTATTTCTCTCTCTATGACTCTCTCTCTAAGACTCCCTCTGTGATTCTCTCTAAGACTCCCTCTATGACTATCTCTATGACTTCTCTCTTTGACTATGATTCTCTATGACAATGATTCTCTCTATATGACTCTATGGTTCTCTCTCTGACTATGATTCTCTCTGAATCTCTCTCTCTATGACTCTATCTATGACTCTCTAAGACTCTCCCAATGACTCCCTCTATGACTCTCTCTAACACTCTCTATGACTCTCTCTAGGACTCTCTCTGACTCTCTCTCTAAGACTCTCTGTATGATTCTCTCTAAGACTCTCTCTATGACTCTCTCTCTAAGACTCCCTCTATGACTCTCTCTAAGACTCCCTCTATGATTCTCTCTAAGACTCCCTCTATGACTCTAAGACTCTCTCTATGACTCTCTCTAAGAATCTCTCTAAGACTCCCTCTAAGACTCCCTCTATGACTCTCTCTAAGACTCTCTCTATGACTCTCTCTCTAAGACTCCCTCTATGACTCTCTAAGACTCTCTCTATGACTCTCTCTCTAAGAATCCCGCTATGACTCTCTAAGACTCTCTCTATGACTCTCTCTCTAAGACTCCCTCTATGACTCTCTAAGACTCTCTCTATGACTCTCTCTCTAAGACTCCCGCTATGACTCTCTAAGACTCCCTCTATGACTCTCTCTCTAAGACTCTCTCTATGACTCTCTCTCTAAGACTCCCTCTATGACTCTCTCTCTAAGACTCTCTCTATGACTCTCTCTCTAAGACTCCCTCTATGACTCTCTCTCTATGACTCTCTCTAATACTCTCTCTATGACTCTCTCTGTGACTCTGTCTCTGTGACTCTCCCTCTAAGACTCCCTCTATGACTCTCTCTAAGACTCTTTATGACTCTCTATGACTCTCTCTATGACTCTCTCTCTAAGACTCCCTCTATGACTCTCTCTAAGACTCTTTATGACTCTCTATGACTCTCTCTATGACTCTCTCTCTAAGACTCCCTCTATGACTCTCTCTCTCTCTAAGACTCCCTCTATGACTCTCTCTCTAAGACTCCCTCTATGACTCTCTCTCTAAGACTCCCTCTATGATTCTCTCTAAGACTCCCTCTATGACTCTAAGACTCTCTCTATGACTCTCTCTAAGACTCTCTCTAAGACTCTCTCTATGACTCTCTCTCTAAGACTCTCTCTATGACTCTCTCTAAGACTCCCTCTAAGACTCTCTCTGTGACTCTGTCTCTGTGACTGTCTCTATGACTCTGTCTATGACTGTCTCTCTGACACTTCCTGTTTCTCTCTCTCTCTCTCTCTCTCTCCCTAATTCTCTCTTAACAGACACACAAACAGACACACACACATTGGATGCCAGTATTGTACAGAGCTTAGTCAGCCCACTCTCTCTGGGGGTAACAGGGCGTCTCACACTGGGCCTTGGCTGGCAGACTGAGACATGTGGAGCAAACACACACACGCACACACGCACACACACACACACACACACACACACTTGAACTCGCTCACCCTGCGAAGCACAGATGGACACATGGACAGGCCTTCAATGACCGATAGTCTCCAAGGACAAACTGATGGCCCATTCACAGCCATGTTCACACACACACACACACACACACACTCAGTCACAAACATAGACACACACACTTAGTCACAACATAGACGCACTCACCAAGTGGGTTGTTTAGGGTTATCGTTCGCGCGTGTGTGTGTGTGTGTGTGTGTGAATTTGTGTTTGTGTGTTTGTGTGTGTGTGTGTAGGTCCTTTACAGATGGACTTGCGGCGCCATTAGGAGACATGAGGGGACATGGCATCATTAATAATACAGCCAACAGCCTGCTCCAAGGGTCTGGGTTCAACATTAACAAGCTGCCAGCCTGCCACACACACACACACACACACACACACACACACACACACACACACAGATACTGACTTACCACACGCTCCAAACGTCACAGTAGCTGACACAACTCCGCGTGGGATTTAGACGTCAATTTTTTTTATTATTTTTTTTTGCAAATGTCTAACATTAAAACACACTCTCTCACACTCTCACACACACACACACACACACTCACAACACACACAACACACACTCCCGCAGGCAGCAGATGGTGTAGTGGGCGTCAGGTACAGTAGCAGCCTCCTGACACCCCAAACAGCTGTTACCATTACAGCATGCTAATTGCCATCAATCAAGACAGCACCTCTGTGCATTCATAGGCTGGGTTCATGTGTGCTGTGTGTCTGTGCGAGTGTGTTTGAGAGGGAGAGAGAGAGAGAGAGAGAGAGGGAGAGGAAGAGAGAAAAGGCAAAGGCAGAGTTTTTCCCCTCATTACCTAAACCCAAAATGATGTCCTCTCCCTCCTCTTCTGGAAAAAAACCTGTGATGAATAATGAAGACAACAGGAACAGAGAGAATGCGATTCACACCGTTGCATGTCTTATCCGTGCTCATTAGTGTCTGTCTGCATGTGTATGTGTGGCCTTTTTTTATTAGGGGTGGGTGGAGGGGGGTTTCGTGTTGGCATGCTGCTGTGGGGTTTGAATTAGTATTTTCCAGCAAACCCCTTGCACATCCAGTTTGATTTGTGCAGCCTGACTGGGATCGATGGTCAAAAACGAGCTTGTCGATGCAGGTCAGACTGTACATGGCCATATTGATATTGTTGCAAACAAGCAAAAATCTGGTTCAATAGCCCCTCATGGTTCAGAGGCTCAGAGGCTGTTGCACAAGACCCAGGCAATGCAGCAGTGTTCATTATTCCAACAGGCTATGTTATGTGCGGATATCGATGGAATCGCAACTGAACCTTGAATTGGATGAAAATGTGCAGGGTTTTGTTTTTGTTGTTTGTTTGTTAGTAAAATGCAAGCAGCTGCTACGCCTGTTCAAGTCAGCTGTCATCGCAAACTCGAAGACCTTGAAAAGCGGTGGAGGTGAAAGAAAAGAATGAAAAACAAGGGGGTCAGACATCTGGGCCAAGACACCTGGGGTTAGACCGATATATGGGGCCGATATTGTCTTTTTCTTTAAAAAATGCGATCTGGTCCAGTCAGTGTCGTCCACCTCTGATAATTATTAGTCATAGAAAAATGTATGCATGAATATGGCATTACTATTATTATTATGGGTAGTGGTAGTAGTAGTAGTAGGCTACTATAAGTATTATACTGGGTGTCAATGGAGAGTTTTAGAGCTCTATTTTGTGTCGGCGCATGGCGGGGCTTTGCATTTTCGTCGGCCGCACATAGGTTTTTTTCTCGCCTGCGCCTGTTATTTATATATTTCGGTATTTGGTATTTAGGTGATTCGTCGTAAACTTGACGGTGCTGAAGTGGGAGGAGAGGCGCAGTAGGGGGTTTGGCAGTAACAGTCAAGCAGCGCAGTGCAGTTTTGGTGTCAGGGATTACCGGGATTTCGCCTGCCTGCTCATATTCGTCAAAAGCACATGGTGCAAGACGCAGTCGTGTTTTGTGCTATTTTTGTGGCTTTACCAAGCAATGAACAGATCCTATTCAAAAGCTTACCCACCCTTTTTGTGGATGACTTGTTGGCTGAAGGTATAGGAGGGTGCCATGCAAATCCCCCAAACGCCAAACATTCCTAGTAAGGTACCAGCTGATCAGTAATAGAAAGATCAATATGTAGCATCAAGTTTGTTGCAGACCTCAACCAGTAACATGAAACGTGCCTGATAGAGGTCATTCTACTGTTATGAGAATAATCTATGTGAAGCAACAGCCCGTTGCTGACCTCAGCTAAGACGCAAGTCAGACTTACAGAGGTGGAAACTGTAGGTCATTTAAATAGACCGCCTTGTTATGAGCTTGGATTGTGATCAGTGTGCGTAGCGAACAGCTGATAGATCAGAATCAGAATCAGAATCTCTTTATTCGCCAAATGTACAATGTACACAGGAATTTGACTAGGTGATACAGCGCAGTAAAACACGAAAATAGTAGAATAAAACAAGAAGAGCACACTAAGATTACGTAAAGTGAAAGTAAAAGGAGAAACATAATAAAATAACCATCAATAAGAATATATGTACAAGTTAAGTACACGAATACACGAATACGAGTTAAGTAATAATATATGCAATGCAATGCGTGACTTCTGTGTCCTGCCTGAACTAACACAATGCTCTATTCCCTCAAGCAGGAAAAAATACGATACAACATTCATTCTAACTATAGACACATGTGGCATCCAACATAGAACTGTCAGTATGCGCAGTATGTCAGGGATTGCGGAGGCGGCCACATCCTCTATAGATGTCAGGGACTGGCTGGTGGATGGCCCCCTCCCGTAGCTAAACTGTCCATGAAGTTCACCACCAACTACTGTTTGGCTCTTTGCCTAACATCATCGAACCGTTTCTTACACTAGGCAGCAGTTCTCCTAGGACCAGAGCAACACAGTAACCAAATGTGTTACCTCCTCCCCAGCTAATTTAATGTAAGGTGCCGTATATTTGCTCGTGGAGATTCTGGACCTCCCGCACAAGGACATCACTTTCCTCTTGGGGAGAAGCTTTTGTGGCGGATCCGCTCCGAACTCTTCTCTGCATCATGGAATTGTCAGAGCGCCGTGGTGCAGAGAGCGCACTGCTTTTAAAGGGAAGGGAAAGAGGTGATTGGTCCTGACGATGCCAGCCCCTACCACACCTACTGATGATGTATTCCTCCTGATCCCTCCCCGACTCCAACAGCGCCGCAGGTGCACCACGCGCCGTTGGACGCGTACATACCAAAGATCAGTCGTCACACCCCTGTGCGCCCGCACTTTGCGCTGCTGACTGCGCTTTGCACTGCACCATTGATTCACGAAAAGTTCCCTTTAGTGTCCCATGATGGTCTAAGTGCTGTTTCAGAGCCTTTCCCCCACAGATTTGAAGATACTGAACAATGGCACAGAATAGCGCCTGCCGGTGGCTTCAATCCAAAAATATCGGTACCAGTATCAGCCTTCAAAAGCCCATATCAGTCGATCCCTAAAGACACTCACTATGTACAACCCAACCTTTCTATCTCTTTCTCTTTCTTTATTTCCATGTCTCTTCGTCTCTCTCTCCAGCATTTCTTCACTTTCCTTGTCTCTTTTTTTCCGTCGTCCCTCGTCCATCTCCATCCCTTCCTTCCTCCTTCCTTCCTCTTCCACTCTCTCTCCTCCATCCATCTCTCCCCTCCAAACACTTGCTCACGTTGCCGGTCGCCGATCCCGACCCCCCCCCCCCCCGACTCCTGATTGAGAATTTCACCCCGCAGAATCGATACTCTAATCTTCCTCCTCGCTCCGCACTAGATAAGTCTGTCTAGTCCGCCCTCCTTCTCCACCCGTATAGCCCAGCTCGGTGTCTGTCATCCTAGGTAGAGGTCACCCCTCCACCCCCCCTCCACCCTGATCGGTATGGATGTCCTCTGGGTGGCCGCGTGAAAGATGGCTGTTATGATAAAGTGTAATACAAACACACACACACCCGCTGAGTGCACAGTGGTAGTGTTGACACTGTGTGAATATGGAATGTGCCGTCCATCAAGTATGCAGAGTGGGTTAGATAGAGTGGTGTGTGTGTCAAATATGCCTACTAAGGTTCGATATGGATTTTTGAAGGCCGATACCAATAATTAGACTGAAGTTGCCAATACCGATATTTTTTTATATTATTTACATTTTATATTTATATTCCTGTCAGGGTGGCAAAGCCTCTGAAACAGCATTTAGACCATCATGAGACATTAAAACGTGGGATTAGTATGAATCCAGGTTCAGGTCTTCCCATAGACAACCAGTGTAGTATTGATCAATTCTACTATCAATATGTAATCAATCAAACTGCATCATATCCATCGTATCAGAGCTGGACAACATTGGACCAGATCTGATTTTTAATAAAAGGGAAATATCAGCAAACCCATATCGGTCTACCCTAATGGCTACATTGACACACACACACACACACACACACGCACACACGCTCCCAGACATCTTCTATGGAGCCTCCTTTCTTCTCTCTCTCTATCTCTAGCTGTGTTTGAGTGTGTCCTTTTAATTATCCGGAGAAGAGCTTTGTCCTTGGTCAAACTTTCCCCGGGTTGAATCAGCACTTCTCTGCTCGCCGAGAGTCAGGTACATACAGTAGATACTTAGCGGACCGACCGACTGACTGACTGTTAGCGCTCAATTACAAACTCCTAGTTTAGAGGAGAGACACTCTCTCACTCAGCGGCACTTTTCTCCCCCCGTTTCCTCGTCGAATAACAACTCCAGTCTGGCATATGTCGCCTTTCGCATTTCCATATTATTGAACCGTCTATTCAAATTTTAATTCTTTTTTTAATTTTTTTATTTATAATGAGCGAGTGTTTATAGGAATTTGTTTGAATATGCATCGCTGAACAATAAAAACTTTACACCCCTCCATCCTCTGACCTTTATGAAAAGGCATTATAATTCAATGATATCACCCCCCCCTCCCCCCCCCCCCCCTCCCCATGCTGAATTCTTAAACAGGCGCGATTACGCTGAGCTTTGCTGTCCTGCTGAAGGATATTTCAATGTAAGACACAGCGGCGAGCCACCGCAGTGTACACAAGCGCGAATCGCTGAGTCGCCGGGGCCCGCCTCGACCGCTGATATTCCTGTTTGTCATTTACCCAGAGGCTTTTGTTTGCCTCGCCCGTTTACCCAGCGCGCCCAATCCAAAGTATCGGACTCGCACTTCAAAGAGATCTCTCCCCCCCTCTCGCCACTCCTCGTCCCGCCTCGTTTGCATATTCCCACTCGCTCCCTGCCGAGTCGCGGATTGACTCGGCAAACATTGCTGGGAACGCCGCTGCCGCCGCCCTCCCCGCCCCTCGCAGATGCTTATAATTAATAGGGTTGCACTGAAATGGGTTTTTGAAGGCCGATACCAGTACTTTTGGATTAAAGCTGCCAATAACCAATACTTTGTGCTGATATTCAATATTTGATATCTGTACATTTGATCATTTTCATACCCCCAAAAAATTATACAGTTTTTCCTCCAGAATTGTATTCTTGTGAGTGGAGAAAAGCCTCTGCATTTAGGCCATCATGGAACACTAAAACTCTCCACTGAAACCCAGCATGCAACTAATGATAATAGCAATGCATGGCTGTTAGTGAACACACATTGGCTTTAGGGTTTGAATGATTTGGGTTTTGAAGGCCAATACTGATACTTTTTGGACTTGAAGCTGCTGATATTTTGCCACTATTTTGTGCCGAAATCCAATATCTTTAAATATGACCACTTTCAAGCCTAAGGAAATTCTAAAAATATTCAAAATATTCAGTGTTTCCCCAGAATTTTTTATTCTTGTCAGGGTGGAAAATCCTCTGATGCAGCATCTCCACCACAGGACACTAAAACTCTCCACTGAAACCCAGTATAATGCTACTACTACTACTAATAAAATAATACAAAGTTTTCATGCATATTTGTGTGGAATCAAATTTCTCATTAGAATCAATTCAGGTTAAGGTTTTCCAATAGACAGCCAGTGTAGTATTGATCAATTCTATAATAAATATGTAATCAATCGAACTGCATCATAATCATTATATCCATCACATAGACGGCACTGACTAGCCCAAATCAGAGTTTTGACAAAAGCCCGATATCAGCCCCACATATCCGTCTAACCCTAATAATTAATGCACATTATTCTGAAATTATTCCCCTATTCATAACCTTCAGCAAAGACATACAGATGAGGTTTGAGAAGGGATCATTTGCGGGGCTAATGCGGGGGAGAGTGTGTGTGTGTGTGTGTGTGGGGGCGGGGTGGGGTGATCAAATATGGTTAAGGGGGCTGGGATGGGGGTGGGGGGTGGTGCTCAACCTCGGAGGAGACAGACTTTGGTTCGGGAGTGTTTGTACCACAGAAGAGTCTCCACCCCGCCTCGGCCCGCTCTGCAAACGAGTGATTACGAATTAAACAGCCGGCCCTGTTGCTTTCATTATTCATCACAGGTTTTTGCAAAAAAAAAGGAGGAGGAGAGAAGATAGCGGTTTTCTCTTTTTTTTCCGACCCGAAGTAATGAGGAAGCAAGCGCGCCTTCTCCTGCTACTTCGCTACTTCATTCCCTCTGACTCTCACCCCCCCCCCCCCCCCCCCCCCCCGCTCTCCCGTCTCTCTCCACTCTTTTGTTAATCCTCCCTCTTCCCCCTCTCTCTCCCTCTCCCCTCTCTCTCCATCTTGTCGGGAGTCTCAGTCAGAGAGTTGATTGACTTTGAGAGGGCGATCGAGCTCGGAGGAGCCGCTGAGTGTCTCGGCGGAGAGTTGAGGACACCGATTAGCTCCTCGTCTGTTGTTTGCGGGTCCCGGCGGCGGGGCCCCCTTCAGTCCGCTGAGGCTTTGTGTCTTTCTATTAACGGCGGCGAGCAGCCACTAACGCCAGCAGCCTCATTTAAGGAACACACTCCAATGGGGCTTCATGTGCCGACGCTCTGTCTCTCTACAGCTGCCAGACAATTTGGATTGTCTCTCTCTTTCTCTCACTATGTGTGTGTGTGTGTGTGTGTGTGTGTGTGTGTGTGTGTGTGTGTGTCCACCGGGGCTGATTCTCCAAATAGCCAGCCGTAACCAGAGGGAATCTCCTCACAGGCCCAGGTTACAAACGACCAACCTTGGCTAATCTCTAAATTACAGCCAGGAGGACTCAACAGAGCAGCCCTGATGGGGGATGATGTATACGCATGCTCACACGTGTGTCTGATTCTTTGTGTGTCTGTGTCAGCGTGTGACTGCATGCATGCGTGTGTATGTGTGTGCGTTAATCTGGCGGGGCGCAGATTATTTCTGACAGGGATGGAGTGTGATGTGCTTGTCCCGGCTAATTCGGCTTCAGCTGGCTTGACATTTTCACACTATTTGATAAGAGGCGGAGTAGATCGGCGGCTGCGGTGACAATCTTTTATTTACTGGCTGCAGATAAAACCATTAATTCCTGTTAATTAATGAGTGTGTGAGCCCGGAGGGGTGGGGTGGAGGGGTGGGGTGGAGGGGGGGCAGCCACATCCGCTGGGACATCGGCGAGGAGGCACCATTCATCACCATTAGATACACTTAGACACTGTCACACACACACAAATACACACTAGGGTTAGACTGATATATTGGGCCGATATTGGCCTTTTGTTAGTAATCAGATCTGGTCCAGTCAGTGTCGTCCACCTCTGATATGATGGATATGATGCAGTTTGATTGATTACATATTTATTGCAGAATTGATCAATACTACACTGGTTGTTTGTGGGAAAGTCTTAACCTGAACTGATTCTAATGAGACATTTTGGGTGGATTTACAACTATTATAATTATGGAGAGTTTTAGTGTCTCATAATGGTCTAAATGCTGTTTCAGAGGCTTTTCCACCCTGACATGAATAGAATTCTGGAGAAACAGTGAATATTTGTAGATTTGGGGGAGTTTTGGGGTATGAAAATGATCAAATTTAAAGATAATATCGACAATTCAAAACTATCAGGATGGGTATCAGTTGTCAAAAACCCATACTAGTCGAATCCTAATACGTACAGAAGCACAAGCAAGCACAATTGTGATTTAGTTACTATCTACTATGTTCAAGTCCTTTTCCATGTGGTGTTTCCATTGTTTTGTCCACTTCTTTCATGCTGTCAGTCCATCTCTGTAACTGGTCTCAGATTGCCCTGCACTCTGCAGAACAAGGTTAGTCTGATTGTTACAGTATATCATTCATTCTTCTCCCCCGCTCTTGTTTGCAACCATTCATTTAGCGGCTTCTTGCTTCTCCTCTGTAACCGTTTAGCCTCCTTTCTCCGCCGCAATCACTTTTTCCATCCATCAGAGGCCGCATCAGGAGTCGCCGCTCGTTCTACTCAATCTCATTTTATTTTTCTGTAATTCCCAGCTGACATGCGTGTTATGCGGCGCAGGACCGGGGCCGCTTTGAGGATGATTGAATAACTACAGAGAGACTCTCAGAGTGTTACAGTACAGCCTCCTCTCCAGCCTGCATTAACATGCCTCTCGTATCCGGATTGTGTCTAGAAATTATTTAGCTGGATCACATTTATTACTCCTGACGTTAAAATGCATCTCCGATACACACATTGACCACCTTTGCATGCACACAAAACATGCGATTGTAATGCTGTTAAGACATTGAGTCCGTTTAAAAGACGTCTACGCTAAAATGAGGCTACATAGGCTAAAAAAGTGAAAGTTTAGTAGACATCTACATCAGTAAATGACAAAAACAAAGCATTATCTTGTACTTCCCTGGTGCATATATATATATATATATATTTTTACAGCTGTTTAGGCATTGTTTAAATATGTAATAATGCATTTACTGCTTCGTCTAAAACTGGGTAAACATCGCCAAAAAGATCCTGGGCTAAATGAGAGCTAAAGCATAGACAGTCCCCAGAGGTGGGGACTCGAGTCACATGACTTGGACTCAAGTTAGACTCGAGTCACAGTTTTAATTTGACTTGACTTAATGCATGACCTGAGACTTGACTTTGACTTGTACTTTGATGACTGTTTTCTGAATTTCTCTGGAATGATTGAATTTATTGAAGTTGAAACTGATTATAGAAATCAAACTCATGATGCTCTTACCAAGTTTTTATCCTATTAAAACCATATTGCATTGAAAAGTCCTAGATATTTAGTTTTCTTTAAGATATTACATTGATACTGGACTCTGGATTTGTTCTGACTTGACTTGCCATTCTACATTTAGACTTGGGACTTGACTTGAGACTCGTGCCTCAAAACTTGAGACTGACTTGGGACTCGAGCAGAGCTGACTTGGTCACACCTCTGACGCAACGTTGAGATGACGTCTAGCACTTAGTGGGAATAATACGAATAAGGTAGAACCCATGTAAACATCATACTCTGAATATGTTGGTGCTATTATGCTCTTTGAATAAGCGTAATTGCAGTAATATTTGATGAGTAATCCAATTTTACTGCCAGTAATAGAGACCACATGTAAACATCGGAACATGTAAACACCTTAAATGCATTTCTATTAGTATAGTGAAGTTGCTCATGTGTAGTTGGTGATGTAGTGCATGTTGTTCCATCACTTTTTCATTTTACCAGCGTATTAGGTGAGAATGGAGATTGGCAATGTTCACCGTGTTTTAGAACGTTCTCTGCTTTTTCTTTTCATACTGCTTTCCTCCATTGTTGTTGTTGCTGTGACTTCCCTGCTCTGTGGCCACTAGCCTCACCTTGATAGCCACAACCAGCTCACCACTGGCCACACCCACGGCAAATGGTATACACCCCCAAAACAACCCCTGAGATTTAGACATGAATACACCTCGAGCTGGTTTGGGTGACTGGATCTTCAATGCGTCTCGAGTGCATTTACACCTGGAGTTCCTGCTTTTTTGCTGTATCTGATTACCATGCAGTCACCCAGAATGCAGGTTAATGCAGGTGGAAAGGGGACTATTAAACACCATACACTCCCATTTTCCCTGCCTCTCCCATCACCCTCAACCCCTCTCTCTCTCTCTCTCTCCCGCTCTCTGTCTCTCCTCACCCCTCCAGAGACATCAGAGAATGAGTAGAGGTGTGAAGATTAATTAGATGTGATGATTAAATTAATGTGCTTCATTACTAGCCTTTAACAGCCTCGGAGAAGACTGGACTGTACTGCGAGACATATATAAAATGAGACACACGTACAGAAACGCATGCAGGCACACACACACACACACACACACACACACACGATCGGACTGCTGTCTACCAACACTGACCACTATCACAACTCAGTCAAATCAATCAAAAAGGCCAAATCAGAAGTAAACAAATTTGATATAAATAGGGATGGGACGATATATCGCAATTCAATGTATCGCGATACAAAAATTTGACAATACGTATCGTGGGGCAGAAAAATTAATCGTGATATCAGCTCCATTTTATTCTGCTGTAGTAATCACAAATATATTATTTGCACTTTGTAAAGACATTTTTAAATTGTTGTTTACATTCTAGTGAGCCAGTGCCATCGCTAGAAAGATTTGTGTCTCAGAAATAAACATAATTCTGCACAGTCATACTTTGTTGTCATTTAACTTTTATTTATTACATCGTATCATGGTTGTATTGCATCGTGAATATTGCATATTGTCCCATCCTTAATAAATAAGCCAAAATTATGACAATAATGATCCTACAACACTGTGATATTGTTGAATAAAGACATTAATTACATATGCTAATTGGAATACTGGTATTTAATTCAACACACAACTATAAATAGTTTATATTTAATGCTACTGCAGTTTCTGAGCCGCTGATTCATTGACATGCATGGAGTGGATTCAATTGCACATGTATGTATTAAAGAGCTACATGTGTGCATGTGTGAACGCCACATTCACATATCAGGGCCGTTTCTGCAGCAGCCCTGCATAGTGAAGTGTGGTCATAAAAAAGAGAGAGAGAGAGAGATTAAAAAAAGAGAACAGGGAGTGATGGGAACGCGTTGGGTCAGGAGTGGGCTGTGCTGTATTAAGAATTCAGATGTATCTGAGATTGTGCTGTGTGTGTGTCTGTGGTGGTGGTGGTGCTGGGGGGCGGTACATATCGGTCAATTTGGTGTGCATAAATAATATGTGTGTGTACAACTTGTACAGTGTATGTGTGTGTTTCTGTCGAGCTGGCGTGTACATATCAGTCAATTCGGTGTGCGTAAATATGTTTGTGTCTAACTTGTACAGTGTGTGTGTGTGTGTGTGTGTGTGAGAGAGAGAGAGAGAGAGAGAGAGAGAGAAAGAGAGTGAGAGTATCTGGTGTGTACATATCAGTCAATTTGGTGTGCATAAATAATGTGTATGTACAACACGTACTATGAGTGTGTGTGTGTGTGTGCGCGTGTGTGTGTGTGCCCTGGCAGTGTAAGCAGGGTGATCTGGATGCAGCTCAGGGTTCTGGCCCAATCGCTGCCGCTGATTTATCTGCTGTTTTCTAAACCGTTGACAGGGGAAAACAAATTCATGTGAGCATTAAAATACAGCGCCGGACACACACACACACACACACACACACACGCAGATAGATAGATACGTAAGCCCACAAAAACAAATACGTAAGTGGATGCGCACACGCATGCATACGAAGAAACACACACGCACACACACACACACACACACACACACACACACACACACACCCCTCCCCTGTGGTTCCTGTAAGTGGGCAGGCCTCAGTTGGCCAACATGCTGCCATTAAGTTTATTAGAAATCCAATTCTGGAGAGGGAAAGAGGGAGTGAGGGAATAAAGAAAGAAAGGAAGGGGGGAAGGAAGAGAAAACCTTATAGTAGGTGAATGGAAAAGTAGAATATTACAAACTCATCTGGTTATTTGCCATAAGATTTATTGAGAAAAAACAACAGATACAGCGTACAGTACTATTCTCTATGTAGTAGGTGTGAGTCTTTTTAATGGATCCTCTGATGATGGGGTAAGCATGCAGCATACAGTGAATGAAAAATATGAAATATGCTAAATAAATATGTGAATTCACAGCATATATGAAAATACGTGCGTTGTGTTCACATTGCCAAGTCCATAGAAGGCCATATAAATGTACAGAAAGTGTCTAGGCATACTTGTGTGTTGATTTATTGGTCAGATGTAGAATAAAATTTCAACTTTACACTGACAAATCTGTTTGAGAAGTTGCTTTTTTCCCTGCCATTTGTGAGTGTGTGAGCTCCCCTTGCATCTGGTCTTTGTTGTTTTTGCCTGTCAAGCAAGTACCACAGGTTTGGATTCAATTTGTTTCAGAGGATTATGGAAATTTGAATGATGTTTTTACTGAAGCTGAGTCATAGGCAAGGTAAGCTAAGGAAAGTAAACTAAGGAATTACATTTACTGTAGTTACTGTAATTGAGTAGCTTTGTTGTGCATTACCCTAACCCTAACCCTAAGCATTGAATAAGAAACTGTACAAAGGTAAATCGTATCTGCTTCAAACCTACGCAAGAATAGGGAAGAAATGTTTAGCAACTAACTGTAACATTAAATGCTAAAATGTATCCATGATAGTAGCTTAGTTAACACTAGCCGAGAAGTCGTCCATCCAGCTACAGTATTAGCCTACTGGTTCGCGTTAGCCTGGTTCTTGTCTAGCCAGCTATTTGCTAGTCTTGCTACATAGTTGGATAGATCAGACTGGCGTATACAGGTATTCTGCTAATAGCCTACGCCACGACTCTGCTTCTACTTGGGGGATAGAAAGTTTGAGACTGTGAGTTTCAGTCTGCGTAGGTATTTGTTTTAGATTATTCTGCAACCCTGCCTGAACTTGAGCATTCGTGATATCTAGAAAAATGAAGGTTAATTGTTCAGCCTTCATGCCCCCTCATGACCCAACTCAGTGGCCAGACATTATACTGTATAACACGGCATACTTGATCCAATAACCAGGTTAGTAAAGTAAATGATGGCGGTCCTGTGTTCTGCTGACTTGAACGAGTGACTCCATTATCCAAGCAGCTCAATAGCTAGATGGCAAGCTAGCGCTATACTTCTGAGAACCAGAGATTGGGATTTTTAAACTTGTTGGAAGCGCAATCCACAACACAGCAACTTTTCGGCATGTTTTTTACTCTGTTTTAACAATGTGGTTTGGTCTCAAAGCTCACTAACTCGCATACAGACGATACTCAGACAGACAAGACCGTTGTCTCCCCCAAAAGGGGGCACGGCCCTGACCAAGAACGCTCGATGCCGGTTTGGTTAGCTAAATAAACCTCAAACTCTGTAACAATGTGGTTTTTGTCAATAACTCGGTGACTTTTACTCTGAGTACATTTTAAATAAGATAGATTTTACTTTTACCTAAGATTACACCAGTAATTTTTGATATTTTGTGTCCGCTGGTCATGGGGACATATCATTCATTCTGTCCTGAAACAACAAAAAAGTCTTTTTACTCTCCACCAGTGTTATTTTATCTTATTCAGAGCCGGCGTTGGCGTGATGTGTGAGGGAAACCGCTGGGTTTTCCTTTGGAGAGGGTGGAGGAAAAGCAACCAAAAAAAAAAGAAGAAAGAGAAAAGACTGAAAAAGGTTGGGCGAGCAGCCAGGAATTTCTTGTGTCTTCGAGAAAAGGGAGAGTGTTTTTAGCGGAGTGCTAATCCAGGCTGTGCTGACAGGGAACCCAAGCGATAGATCAGCTAAACCCCGGTGTAAATATGGCAACTCCTTTTTCCTCCTGCTGCCTTTTCTTTACCTCCTTTCTCTCCATTTTTCTCTCTTGTGTTTTGTTCCTTCAATCTCTGTTTCATGCTCGCTCCTGTGAGCGTGTGTGTGTGTGTTGGGGAGAGCCTGAATAGATGGAAATAGAGCTCTGTGGGTGCCATAATCTCCCCCACCCGCTGTCATACACTCATACTCAAGAGGTGTGCATGTGTGTGTGTGTGTGTGTGTGTGTGGATTGAGCAAAAGAGAGCGAGAAAAGCGAGGACACCCCACTTGCCTATTTTTGATGGTTATGCAACGATCAAACGTCAGAATATGCTGAGGCATTGTGGGGGGAAATATATATCGGATCAGCATCAAAGCCTTTTTCGAAGGGAGAGCGAGGGAGAGAGAGAGAGAGAGAGAGAAGAGAGAGAGAGAGGAAGAGAAGGAGATGCATTCTATTTGTGCTTTACAAGAGTGTGTGTTGTGGTGATAAGACGACTATCCTGAAAGCGGCGTCACCTACACAATACGACGGCCCTTCATCATTATAGAAGGGCATCCTCATCCTCGTCACGACCGGAGGAGAGAGAGAGAGAGGAAAAAGAGAGAGCGAGAGAGAGAGAGAAAGGGAGAGAGAGAGAGAGATACTGGTGTATACTGAAATTCTGATGCAACGAATACAGCAACCTAGATTATTATTAACAAGGTAATGCAGCATACATACATACACACACACACACAGAACAGAATTTCCTCCACCATTGGAGAGGTGTACACGTACGCACACACACACACACACACACACACACACACACAACCCAGAACAATTTGTTCCACCATCTTGGAGAAAGACACACGCACGAACGCACGCACGCACGCACGCACGCACGCACGCACGCACGCACGCACGCACGCACGCACGCACGCACCAGAACAAGTTTCTCCACCATTTTGGAGAAAAACACACACACACATTCACACACATTCACACAAAAACACACGCATGGAAAAAAAAACCTCAACTTGCTTCACCATCTTGGAGAAAGACACACACACACAAACCAGAACAAATTGCTCCACCATGTTGCAGAGGCGAACACACAGAACAAATCAAACAAAAACAAAACCGAACTCGCTCCACCATCTTGGAAAAAGACACACACACACACAAACCACAACCTTCCTCTCCTACCATTTTGGAAACACACACACAATCCTCCAGGGCGGTAATTCCTATTTGAATTGAAAGCCTGTCTTTTTGTTGTGTGTGTCAATGCTGATTTCTCTATCTTTCCAACTGATGTGTTATCAATCTGTCTCCATCTTTATGGCCAGAGAGGACTGCGATACAAATCTTAATTCACTGACTCACTGTGTTTTTATATTGTTCCCCACAAGCTGTGAAATAAGATATAGCCATAAGTAAATCTTCAGCAAATATACAGTATTGGGATTACAGTATCTTTAAGCAGAACGTAATTCAGACCATCTTTATTGTATTTGTTTTTGCTCTGCATAAGCATTTCTTGCCTGAACTTATATTCCTACAGTACATCTACTGCACTGCAAACTAGATGGCACTCAGTAGAGCGCATAGCTCCGCCAACGCAATCCAATTGTCAAGATATGCCAGTTGCACATGTCAGATTTTCACCAAAAGTTAATAATTTCTTCCAACTTGTTTCACTTCGGGAGATGCTCACATTTTCCTGACTGGACCTGAAATGGGACATGAGATCTGCCTGTCCAAATTCTTGCTAGTTTTAAGCATTTTAGCCGATTATTGCAACACCACATGGCCAATCAGCTCTATATTTGTTCAGTGGCCATGAGAAGTGCTCTTCTACCACTGGACCAAGTTTTAGACAAATTAGCTGGAGAGCAAAATGAGCTCTCCAGTGCCTCCATGTTGTTCGAATGGGCTAACAACGGAGGGTTTGCCTCTTTTTCTGTCTGCTGTGGTTGCTTTTTCAGTGTTCTAATAACTTATGTGAAATGTATGCAGTGTTGTTAATCGCCCATAACCTTTTCACGTCTGTCAAACAACTGCATGACCGTTATAATGGAATTATCTGGAAGTCAAAAAATGCTAACAAGCTAGTAAACTTCCGCGCAAACCTCCGTTCAAGAGAGGAATCGTGTCCGCAAAAATGAATCAGTTCTTCCTCGCCCCATGACCAACCGTTCCACAAAGTTTCATGCAAATCCATTCATAATTTTTGGAGATATCCAGCTAACAGACAAACAAACAGACGGAATGGGGCGACGACATAACCCTATTGGACCCTATTAGACACCAGCAAGATGTCCACATGAAATGATTTACTCTCACCAATAACAACTCAATTTACCTGAGAGGAAGAAGAGGAGGAGAGTGCAGGAGAAGGATGGAGGGAGGGGGGGGAGGAAGGTGGATGAGTGCAGAGATACAGTAGAGAACAGATGGCGCAAACAAGGACAGTCACCAGGGAGGGAACGAGGGATCAAAAGGAGGAGAAGAGGACGACTGGCAGGCCTGTTAGGAGAGGAAGAAAAGGAGGGAGGGAGGGAAGGAGTGGGAGAAAGAGAGCGAGCGAGGTAACAAGTAGGAGGAGTGGATGGTAGAGAGAGAGAGAGAGCGAACAGCTTGTTTTGCAGTGACAGGTACATGGAGGTCAGGCCTTAGCAGGTGTTTAGCCATCATGCTGCTACCAATAGCAGGTAATGAGACACACACACTCACACACACACACACACACAAACTGCCGAGGGCTAGAGAGAGCCACACACACTCATACACACATATTATTTTATTCAATTGTCAACACTGTTCATCTAACACTGCTGCTAATAAAGCAGATGGAATTGAATTGAGAGAGAGGGGTAGGCGAAGAACATGCTAGGTGTGTGTGTGTGTGTGTGTGTGTGTGTGTGTGTGTGTGCGTGCGTGCGCACGTGTGCTGAGCGACTTTGTCTCTCTTGCTGTTCCATGTTTCATTAGGCTTGTCCGATGATTAGAGGCGAACGGTCGGACAGGGTCTTGTCTCTGATTAAACGACAGGGCAGGGCGCGTCCTACTAATTACTCTCTTAGGTGTGTGTGTGTGTGTGTGTGATTAAGCAGCAGGGCGGAGCATGTCCTACTAATTACAGAGTGAGGGGCATAATTGTCGTCTGATTGGTGATCAAGACCTTCCTTATCTGCCAGCCGGGTAGAGGACAAATCTCAGGTAGAAAAACAACAGGAGCTGGCATGAACTTCGTTTTCAAAATTTAATCCAGGTTTGAGTTTTTAAGGAATACACCAAGTTTTTGGTAGATTGTACCATTGGTTAATTTACCTGTTCACTGATGAGAAAATTGACCAAAATCATCCATGTGTCCCTGGTAGAAAACTGGCTGCAGTGCTCCATGCTGACACTTTAGCATACACTATGTTGAGAGATAGTAGGCTCCATGCTCCACAAAAATAAGAAGGCTGACCTTTAAACAGTTGTTGGTGCTTTTTACTCATTTAAAAATGAAATGAACTCAGTATAGCTGATGTAGCTAGGTTTATCGGTGGAACTATTTCAGGTGAGCAACCACATATTCATCTGTTGCACAGTGATTTTTAGCTGTACACAGTCACCCGTCACCTACCACATTAAATTCCTGTGTAAACAAGGAAAGTAGTCCCTGCTTGTTCAAAACAGTATATTATTTTTCATCATATTTTGTGTATATCTCCTACACAAAATTGCCATCTTGTCAGTCATCAGTCATTTATCCCCAGAAATTCAGTGGATATCAGCAGGTTTGGAAGTTTTGCTGTCAAATGATATTAAATGCAGGCACTTTGCCATAGCTTAGGGTTTGGTGAATTGAGGCCCCTGGCTGCTTGTACATACAGGGTAGTGGGCAACATAAGGGAAATACCTAACAATATATGAAGTATGTCATAAGCAGTATGGCTGCCCTTTCCCTTCAGAACAGCTTCAGCTTGGATTGCTGTCATCAAGTCCTGAACTGTACAGTTTTTGTTGAGACTGAGTCACAGAGGTGTTGGTTCAATTCTCTGGTCATTTTTCAGTCTGTAGTTTTGTGGTGTTTACCAACTATGCTGTTGTCAGTGAGCTTCCACTTGCCACCACTGATGCAGTTTGTGTTTGGTATATGTTGTCATGAATTTCCAGAGCGTTCTCCTTGCAACATGAAATAATTTTGCAGTGTCTGATGCTCCTATTTGTCCTCTTTGGATCTGTTAGTTGACTCATGCTGCTTTGAAAACTCACATATAAAAGAGGTGATTGTCAGGCGTCTTTTAAAGCTGACACATACTGCTAATTGGCATTCAACTTAATATGACTGGCCTTTGTAAATGTGATATAGTTACTTCAAAGTCCTTATCCTTGAGTTGTTTCCATTATTTTGTCCACCCCCTGTAGCCTTTTCGTTAATATTTTATGATACCGGAGGGAGGATAAATCTTTCGAAGTGTTCCACAGATGTGAAAACGACAACATGTTATATGTGTTTCATAAGAGCGATAAAAGGAGTGGTGCAGTGAGGTATGTCATGCATTTCTCTCTCTCCCTCTTTCCCATCCCTCTCTCCTGCCTTTTGCAATGCATTTCGCTCCTCCTCCTACACTTCTGCCTTTTCTCCACGCTTCGACGAGGGCTTGTGTAATGCTCACCGGGGGTCCGCGCTTTATTCCAGGCGCCATCCACCCAAACATCCAGGGCCTGCGAGGGGGTTTTAACGCAGAGGGTGTGTTAATGCGTGGCCCTGTGTTTGGGAGATTGCATTGGAGTGTCCTCAAGTTCTGTGGAGGCTCGTCCCAGTTGGAAAGAAAAGGGAGATGCAGAGAAAAAGGCAAAAGGGAAGGGAGAGGAGTATGTTTTTGGAGGCAGAGATCTGTGCTGCTTACACATCACTCCCCATGGTGCTATGTGAAGGTGTTATGACAACTTAGATTCATCTAGAAAATGTGTATTTGTGCGTGTGTGTGCGTCTGTGTGTGTACGTAGTTTAATACAGGGATTTTCTCGGTGACATTAAAGGTGACTGGCCATCAGAGACATGTAGTAAAGCTCTAAACTATTTCCATCCGCACTCATACACACACATTTCATGTCCTCAGCAAACACGCACACACACACACACACAATGCCTCGCTTGCCTCTGATGTTAAGACCATTTTGAGGCAGCAGGGTGGTTTAGTGAGTACAGAGACCATCATTCAACCGGATGACCCTGGTTCAAGCCTTCAAGCCTGCATTCTCACGTTATTTTCATCTTTCTCCATGGATATAATTGAGGGATAACCAACCGCAACTCAGTTTACCCTCCTTTTTATTTGCCAAATAGAATTTACTCACCTTTTTAGGGCATATATTCATAGCATGTCACAGTAAGTAGTGCCAGACTAATGTAAATTGTATTAGGATTAAGAAAAAATTATAAATGTATGCTTTTCTGGAACTATAAGTGAATTTTGTTTATTCTGGTGATTGTGGTGCCTTTTTTCTTCCAAAATATGTGTGCACCCAGCTTCACAGGTTGCTATGGAGAACCTCACTTCATGTAAATTCCGCCAGCTACCAAAAGGACACAAGGGTCTAATCACCATCATGTTAACATGACATGCTCCTGCAACAGAAACACCCCTCGTCATCTCTAATGCCACTGAACTAATTGCTGATTGATGCCGCTCTGACGTGTTAAAAACAGTGTGTGTCAAGCATCGCCGCCCCGCTCCAGCAAAACAAAAATCAATGTATCCATTACTAATGCCCTGTCTTCAGACCTCGGTTACTGCTTGCAAATGTCACTTCCCAACAATAGCAAAGGCCGTGAGTCGCCTGTAGACATGCCTGTAGGCAGTCATGACCAGATCAGTCCGGATCGTTCTGCGAGGACATTGATCCTAATTGGTGATCGGCACGGCCGTTTAGTTTTGTCGTGTTGTTTTGACACCGTCGTCGCCGCCGTGGCATTTATTTGCATACTGTTTATGTCTCCCCTAAGTGAACTTTAACTGGCACCAAAGTCACAGACATAAATCATGTGTCGGTGGTTGTGATGGCGGGTGTCACGGTGGCTCACGGCAGGTGTCACGGCGCGTCAGGCCCGCCGTCATTTTATTTGGCATCACATAATGTCAGGTTGTCAAGGCATTATTGATATCCTTTGCCACTAACACGGCTGAATGGCGAGAAAACTGCCGTCATGTTGTACAAAAAAGAAGTTTGATGCCTAACCCACTTTTTTGTTTAGGAGTTATTTCTGTAAGAGTGGTATGCATGTCTGATTTATTCACTGTTGTCAGGCCTAAATAAACCTATAATGATGTTGAATATTAATAAATAAGTTTTCTGTAAAGCAGATCAAGTCTCATCTATAGGTAGATTTTCATAACATCAAGCAGGTGATCCCTCAGATAGGTGAATCTGAGTAGGTATAGGGCACTTAATTGCTTTCCTTTTAAACTCCCTTTCAGATAAACAAGTTTTATTCATTCACCTATTTTCATAGTGCTTGCTGTGCTTTTTGTTTCTTTGTAGTGATTGTATTTTATGGAGTCATTATCTATTTTCTTTCATTTTCTGTAGAAGAAAACCAGCATTTTTTGAGTAAGTTTAGCCTAGCATAGATTTACATTGTACATTGTAATGAGGGACAGAGTAGAGGGTAAATCCACCTAAACTCAGTTTACCCACCTTTTTATTTACCCACTTTTTCCCCAAGGCTGACATAAAACCTTATTACACAAACTCATAGTGTACATCATAGTAAATAGTGTCAAAGTGATGTAAATTACACAAGGATAGGGTATGTTAAGAGAAAAAAGCATAACTTCATGCTTTTATTAAAATAGAATAGATTTTTGTTCATATTTATTGTTGTTGTGTGGTGCAAAACTTCCGTCTAGTTATTGAACACAGGTGGAAAACAACTGTATTGTACCTGAAATACATTTCCTATCCCAATATTCAATGCAGTATTTCTATATAAAGCTGCACCATACAGCACAGTTTGTGACTTTAGCGAAGACAGGATCATGTTATAGTGACCCCATTTACACATGGCATTAAAATATTTATCTGGATATCTTATCTGAATGAGGAAAAATGTTAATCCAAGGTGTAAATGCACACAGCATGCTCTGCGATGGGAATGTGACTGGACCTGCCAGAGTCAGCCAGGTGAAAATGCAATCCATATGTGTTAGTGAGGAAGTGTCTGCCTGTGGGGTAGATACGTCACCACCTCTGGTAGATTTGTCATTGCCACGGGTACAAAAGTCACCGCCATGGGTAAAAAGGCAGGTAGAAACATCATCATCACGGGACGATATGTCTTCACCGGGGGTAGAAACGTCATCATCATGGGTAGAAACATGATCACCATGGGTACAAACATCATAAACGTGGGTACAAACGTCATCACTATTGGTATAAAAGGTCACCGTGAATGGAATCAAAATCACTGTGGGTAGAAATGTCATGGTCATGGATAGAAACAATATCATCATGGCTGTGGGTAGAAACACCATTACCATGGGACGAAACATCATAGTTGCAGGTGGAAACGTCGTCACTGTGGGTAGAAGCGTCATTGTCGAGGGTAAAAATATGATTGTTAAAGGTAGACACGGTAGGTAGAAATGTCACTATGGCTAGAAACATCATCACTGCAGGTAGAAACTTCATCACTGCAGATAGAAACGTTGTCACCATGGGAAGAAACATCATCACTGCAGGTAGAAACTTCATCACTGCAGATAGAAACATTGTCACCATGGGAAGAAACATCATCACTGCAGGTAGAAACGTCATCACCGCAGGTAGAAACGTCATCACCGCAGGTAGAAACGTCATCACCGCAGGAAGAAACATCATCGTCGCAGGTAGAAACGTCATCACCACAGGTAGAAATGGCATCACTGCAGGTAGAAACGTTGTCACCGTGGGAATAAACATAATTACCGCAGGTAGAAACATCATCACGGCAGGTAGAAACGTCATCACCAGAGGTAGAAATGTCATCACTGCAGGTAGAAACATCATCATTGGCGGTAGGAACGTCATCACTGCAGGTAGAAACATCATCACTGCAGGTAGAAATGTCATCACCACAGGTAGAAACGTCGTCACGGCAGGTAGAAATGTCATCACCGCAGATAGAAACGTCATCACGGCAGTTGTAAACGTCATCACGGCAGGTAGAAACGTGATCACTGCAGGTAGAAACATCATCACGGCAGGTAGAAACGTCATCACCAGAGGTAGAAATGTCATCACTGCAGGTAGAAACATCATCATTGGCGGTAGGAACGTCATCACTGCAGGTAGAAACATCATCACTGCAGGTAGAAATGTCATCACCACAGGTAGAAACGTCATCACGGCAGGTAGAAATGTCATCACCGCAGATAGAAACGTCATCACGGCAGTTGTAAACGTCATCACGGCAGGTAGAAACGTGATCACTGCAGGTAGAAACGTCATCACGGCAGTTAGAAACGTCATCACCGCAGGTAGAAACGTCATCACCGCAGGTAGAAACGTCATCACCGCAGGTAGAAACGTCATCACCGCAGGTAGAAACGTCATCACCGCATGTAGAAACGTCATCACTGCAGGTAGAAACGTCATCACCGCAGGTAGAACTGTCATCACGGCAGGTAGAAACGTCACCATGGGTAGAAACGTCATCACCGCAGGTAGAAACATCATCACCGCATGTAGAAACGTCGTCGGCGTGGGAAGAAACGTTGTCACGGTTGGAAGAATAGTCATTGGGTAGAAATGTCATCATTGTCATAACATTAGGTCAGTGGTAGACTAAAAGCGTCCTTGAAATTTGACCCGAACTGGCTCACCACAACTGACCCACAGATACTCCTACCGCCCTGCTGCTCACAATATGGATACATGTGAAACAACGTATTATTATAGCCTATTTTTTCAGAATCTTTAAAATGAACTTGGGATTTTATATATGGGGTGATATATTTTTATTCAAAATATAATAAAAAACATCACTTTTACCATCTGTTGTTGACAAGGTTTCCATGCGCTCTGCCCATAAACATCACATCTCGGCAACTTGGGGATCATAGAAAATACAGACTCTTCCTGTCATATTTACCACCTTGTTTATATTGTTCATGCGCGCTCAACTCTTAATTCTGATATCTCCGACAGCACCCTGAAGGCAGCATAATGTTCATTTGTTTGGTCGACTCGGTCGCAAATTTATGCACAATACAATCAGTCTGTCACTGTCAGCTCAGCGTATGAAAGGTAGAATTTACCAAAGTAAAGTTGGCAGAGGGAGAAAGATGGAGTCATGACGTGATGAACTTATCACTCACTGCCACCGGGGAAAGGCCCACTACTCCGGAGGGCCAGTCCGCCCCTGATTGAGGTCTTATATTTTCTGACACTCTTATCCACGACAATTTAGGATGAGTAAGCAGATGGGAGTTCAGTGTCTTGCTTAAGGACGCTTTGACGGGACACATGGCTGCTGATGGTGATCCATAGATTGGCAGCGCTCTTTCTGATTCAAGCAATAACAATGTTCATCAAGCCAGTTACTGTACGCGCGCACACACATACACACTTTAGATTGAGCCCTTCAATTTGGATCAGGCTCATTCCGGTAGATTTCAATCGCTGATTGTGTTCCTGTCTATTTCAGCTCTGCCACCTCGGCCTGTCATGTCAGATCAATATGGCTCCCATTAGCTCACGTCTTCACATTGATATTTCCATTCACACCTTCTGTCTGTCGTCTGGTAACACATCCGGACACTCTGAAGCCTGCGAGGGCTCTTTGCACGGCGGATGATTAAACCCAATCAACCCCTCGCTCTGTGAGGACGACACCACGGGGGGAAATGTTAATGCAGGTCATATTAATAAAGCTTTGGGGGTTTTTGAACCCATAAACCCGGATTCTGAGAGAGAACAAGAGAGCACGCGAGAGAGAGACAGTGACGGGGAGAGTCTAAGTGAGATTTTGCCGGGTGTTTTGTGTTTCTAGTGCTTAGAGCGGGCCGTCAGATGTAGGGTCAATTAGGCCGTTGTCTGGCGGAGAGGCGAGGGGGGAGAACATGATCAAAATGCCTGTGTTGAAATATTAATAGAGTGATACATGTCTGGGAGGCGCTGCCTAGTGATGTTTCTGCCGCTGTAGAGTGTTTTTTATGCTGTTGTGTTTGTGTCTGACCTCACTGAGCAGACAGAAAAGGATTTAATCTGCCAGAAAGCAACTAGAAGGGAGTGTTCTATGGAAGAGTGTAGATTGCATCCTCCTCTCTCCTCTTCTGGGTACGTCTAGCGACCAGTGGATTCCATTAAAGCATACGAAGGGTATGCTTTGCCTTCAGAACAGCTTCAGTCCTTCTTGGATCATCAGGTCCTGAACTGTACCGTTTTCACAGAGGTGTTGGTTCAATTCTCAGGTCATTTTTGAGTCTATAGTTTTGTGGAGTTTAGCAACTATCCTGTTAAGTGTCTGTCTGTCCCTGTCAGTGAGCTTCCACTTTAGTTGCCTCATGCTGCTTTGAAAACTCCCATATAAAAGTGGTGATTGTCAGGCCTTTTTTTAAAGCTGACACATACTGCTAATTGGCATTCAACTGAATATGACTTGAATATGACCTGTGCAGCTGCCTTTGTAATTGTGATTTAGCTACTTCAAAGTTCTTGTTCATGCAGTGTTTCCATTATTTTGTCCATTCCCCGTAGGCTCTCAAGCGGCAGACTCATAATCTTGTGACGTCAGGATATGAGGAGTCCTTCGGAGAACTTTGTTGCTTTCCTGCCGATCTGGCAGCCCTTGAGGCAGAGAGCAACTGTCCTTAATGCTACTATTTCACTCTATAGAAGGCAGAGCGATGCACTTTAAACGACTGGTCGATGAGTCGAGAGGGAAGATGGGTTTCCCCCGTTCAAACGGTTAACAAAAGCCACTCAGCGGTGCAGCCGCTGTCGCTAAAGTGATATTAAAACTGTAATTGCTCCTTTTTCAACACTAACACGTCTTTTGGACATCTTGGAGAGCTGCGCAGGAGATGTGGGCTTCCTAGACGCACACACACACACTATCCAGTGTCCGTCTAGACACTTCTCACCCTCTAATGCCCTCCTGCTGTGCTGTTAAGACTCTGAGCCACAGTTAAAACTTTTTCAATTACAGCCATCTAAACTCTGGCGGAGAGGAGAGGACAGACATCATTGTGCCTGGCCAAAGAGGAAGCCGAGGACGCCATCAGCCCAGCTCAGTGGATGAGGAGTATTAATACAAAGATGACACATCCATCACCCTCTGAAGTTCACGCGGTACACACAGCATCCGTAGATGGACTGGAAAAACACCGCTCTGCCGAAGTGAAAAAGCTCGATTGACAGGTTTTGGATATTCTGAATGAATTGGGATAATTACAGAGGGTGGACAAAATAATGGAAACACCACATGAAGGTCTTAAACTTTGAAGTAACTACATCACAACGGCAAAGGCACCTACACAGGCTAGTCATTAAGTTGATGCCAATTAGCAGTATGTGTCAGCTTTAAAAGAGCTCTGACAATCAGTTTTATATGTGAGGTTTCAAAGCAACATGAGATCTAACAGAGATCCAGAGAGAACAAATGGGAGCATCAGACACTTTAATGTGGCGAGGAGAACAACATGTAAGTTCAGTTCAGTAAATAAAACATATACTGAACACAGACAAACTGCATCGGCAAAGAGGAACAGTGGTAGCCAGAAATAAAAATCAATTATAGTTCCAGAAAAGCATACATTTTTCACTTAAAAGACTCTATCTTCATAAATTGCATCTGTTTAATACGACTTACTATCATGTATACTATGAATTTATGCGCAAAATATTTCTGTCAGCCCATATTGGTGGGTAGAATCTATTCTGCAAATAAAACGGTGGGTGAAGCGATTGCACTCTGTGTGTGTGTGTGTGTGTGTGTGTGTGTGTGTGGCAGGGGGGCGGGGTAGGGGCAAAGTGGAGGCAGAACAGCATGCTTCCTTCTTAAGCCTCTTCTCCCTCTCTTGCTCCTCTTCCCCCCCCCCCTTCCCATATAAAGGGCTGTTTGCACCGGCAGGGTCCGGGTGGTGGAGCCCTCGGGGTGGGGAGGGGGGAGGGGGGAGGGGGGTGGGGGGGGGGCTGCTCTGACGATGATTAGCTTAATGAGAGATTAATTAAGAAGGTAGCTGCAGGGGAGACGCACTGGGAGATGCACTGACCTCTCTGCTAGAGAGGAGAGAGAGATAGCGAGAAAGAGAGAGATAGGAGATACGTGGAGTGGAGGCAGAAATTGGGGGTGAGTATTAGGGTTTGACCCATATGAGGTTTTTGATCCACATCCAAAGTATCCAGTGGTTTCCCCCAATTGTATTCTTGTCAGGGTGGAAAATCCTCTGAAACAGCACTAGACGCTGAAACTCTCCATTAGTATTCAAGAATGCATGTGTGGAATCTGATCAAAATGTTGCATTAGAGTCAGTTCAGGGTAAGGGCCTCCCATAGACAGCCAGTGTAGCATTGATCAGTTCTACAATGAATATGCAATCAATCAAACTGCATCATATCCATCATATCAGAAGTGGATGACACTGACTGGACCAGATCCAATCCTTAATAAAATCCTTAATAAATGGCAAATATCAGTAAAACAAAATATTGGTCTAGTCTGCAGTATGTTCACTAAGGAGACTGGATTAAAGTGAATGGTTACTAACAGGGAATCATGCAAAAAGCTTAAACCCAGATGTTCACTCGTTTGGATGTGAAGCAATATTATATGACATGTCCAGTTGTTTTGAGATAGAACAAGGACTTCAATTAAAGTTCCGTTAAAAAGATGCAACGGCTTAAATCGTCTTTAAAAGTGCTGTAATCCCACCGGCCCGATATATCAGTCTAACCCTACAGTGACGGATGATGGGGTGAAGGGCTTCAACTTTATCTCTCAGCAGTGGCTGAGAGAAAACGTGCCTTAGAGGTGCGGGCATGCAGGCTAAAGCTCTTAACCCTGGTTGGTCTCAGAGGTATTACTCCCCCCCACGCGCACACACACACACACACACACACACACACACACACTCACACACACACACCCCACCCACTGCCTTTTATTCCCTTGAGCAACGCTGCCAGCCGGCTGCCAGAGGAACAGTCGAGTCGAAAAGGGTGACGCTAAGCGCGGGTGTGTGTGGCATCATCCTGTAGGATCACACGGCTTCTCCCTCTGTCGCGCTCTCTCTCTTTTTTTCCTCTCTGCTCTCTCACTGTGTACACACACACACATCCACACATGCACCCACACACCACTTCTGGCCCCAGAAAGCCCTCCAGAGCTCCACAGAGGGCTATCAAGGCCTAATTAATGGAGGGTGCAGTTATGTTTTATGATAGGACATAATCGGGCTCTAATTAGTGTGAAATGGGGCCCGGTGGTCTGATTTATGACCGGTTTGGATGATCGCTGGGCGGTGATTTAAGACCCAACATTTCCATCTCGTGTACTACTAGTTACAATCCAGCCTTCACAGTATAGTGCGGTGGAGAATGCGGGGAAAACAGGGATTCAGAATGGTGCGTTTTTCTGACATGAAGTGGATGAGGAATGTTTTTGGATGGAGAGAGAGAAGGGACATCTAAAGGGAGATGGGATGTAGACAGGCAGTGCATTGCTTTTGCTATGGGGCGCCATGGGAAATGATTTATAACCGGTCATGTAGTGGTAAATCAAAAGGTGGGTAAACTGTGACTTCTAGTCGGTGATCATCATGAGGCAAACAATCACTGTTTTTGTTTTTTTCCCCTTGAACCTATGTTTTTTCCCCTTCAACTATGCCATCATCATATAATTTTCCCCTCGAACCTATGTGTTTTTTTCCCCTTGGACTATGACTTTCATCGTCATATAATGTACATCAATATTTACTACTGAATTGACATCATAAAGATTTATAAAACATACATAACACAAAAAACCTTCTTTGAGACATCAAACTTCCTTGTATTGACTCTTTTTATCCTCCTGGAAACCAAATCCAACCATCAGATGAAGTCCCATTTTTTTACAATTCCATCTTTTTCTGCCTCACTGCTGCTCGCTCAACCTTCCAAAGAGGAATTGTTTGGAAAAAAAAATCCTGCAGCGCTAACGCGGGGATACATGCAGGGCATGGCCACTTCTGCACTTGTTCCTCCTGTATGTTCTCATATCCAGAGATCAAACGCCGATGCCCACAAGACAAAAAGCATCACTGTCTCAAGTGCGCCGACGCCGGGGTGTCCAGCGGGGAGGCGGCGCGTCGGCTTTTTTTTTGATCAGCGGAGGATGAAAAACTTTGACAGAACGCCGTGAAATTCTTATGAGCGCTCATGCATTCTTCATTTGCCGCCGAAGATCTTTGACGACAAAAGAGATTTCACCTCTTATTTTCGACCGCGCTCCCATCGTTACACATACAGTATCAGGCGTGTGGAGCTGCTTCTCTTTCTTTAGGGGCGTCTGTTTCATCACTCCGTCTTTTTCGGTTTGAGGTCTAAGCAAGAAAAGAAAAGAGAGAGTGAGAAGAGTGTGATACTGTGTGAAGAGTGGTTGTGGGTGGACTGGGATGAGAGGTCTTTTCATAAGGAGGAAGTTCATACATCACAGCAAAAGTCCTTGCTTGAAGAACAAAGGCGAATGAGGC
>NC_136016.1:3630000-3685000 GCF_048128805.1 Centroberyx gerrardi | reverse complement strand
CTTGCGGGCTTTTAATTGACTTCTAGATCATTATTTAGTTAATTATACCCCCGGACAGATTGCTAATAAATATTGATATGAATTATTCAAACCATATGTATGGCTCTGATTGCTCGTAACAGCGACAGAGTGGGCTACACCGGGCGGAGTGGCACAAGGTGAAGCCTCCAAATTAGAAAACAGAGGGGGGAAGGAAGGGAGGAAGGAAAAAAAAAAAATAGAAAAGCCCAGGGTCCATAAACGCTACAGCAAACCTGCTAATGAAAGTCATTATTATGAATTCCTGGTTGGAGAGAGGAAGGTAAATCAATGTGTAATGGTTTTGGATCAACACGGCGCTGCTCTGCGGTCTATGGAAAGCTGTGCTGGATAATGGGGTAGAGAGAGAGAGAGAGAGAGAGAGAGAGAGAACTACCGCTGCGTGTGAAATCAGTCCAGACTCCTCGGCACGATGAGGTTTTTTTGCTGGAGAGCGAGGCTTGGTTTTAGTCTGATAAAAAGAGAATGAGAGAGCGCTTGTGGGAAAAAATGAATGCGGTGAACGAGTATCTCCACTGTCCACGGCGCTGGGGCTCCATTGTGGCTCCGCACCGATCCAGTTTCACAGCGAACGGTTTTGTCCCCGCATGAATAATGCAGCGCTCTCTCTCCGCGTCCAAACAACATTCATTTATGCCATTTGTTCAATACGAGCGCCGTTCAATACTCCGGCAGCATACCAACCCGTTGTTTCGCCCCCCCCCCCCCCCCCCCCCCGCAGAATACACCTTTATATTAATCCCACTATCAAACGGCAAACTTTCTCGAAAAGTCTCGGAGTCTTCGGGAGAATCTGCAATATAATATAGCTCCCCCGATGCGGCCTTTCAAACAACTTGGCCTCTCTCACCCGCGTATCCTCAGACGCTTAACATTGCGCCCCCCCCCCCCCCACTCCCCCATTGCTATTCCACCTGAGTGTCAGCCGGCAGGCAGCTTGCGCTTGTTAGCATGCTTTAGTCCGGCGGCGCCGGGGAAAACCGCCGGACGATTTGCAAGCCTGGAATACCAAACGCCGGCTAATGCTTTAACCACGGGAGCGGGGCCAGCGGGGGGAAAAGAGGAGGAAAAAAAACACAGAGAAAGAGAAAGATAGAGAGAGAGAGTGAGAGAGAGAGAGAGAGAGAGAGAGAGGGAGAGGTCCCAAGCCGCTGTTGCATGCTTCAACAGTAGAAAGCAACCGGACTGAAGATTGAGGGGAAGGTGAGAGGAAAATAAGGAAAGAAGATTGGAGTGCATTAGCGGTGAAGGGAAGGGGTGGGAGGGAATTCGCAGAAGACGATTGGGAGAGGGGAGAAATAGGCCAAGCTTTCCTAAAAAAAAAAAAAAGAGGATAAAAAAAGCAGATGATAAAAAAAAGAGGGGTTGGGGGGAGGTGGGGGGGGTGCAGGGTGAAATCAAGGCTCTTAATTGGGCTTGTTAAGACTTGAAAGCGGGGGGAAAGCTGGGAGAGGGGTGGCCTTGAGTTAGGAGTTTAACCAGAGGAAGAAAAAAGAGAGAGAGGGAGGAGAGAAAGAGAATGAGCTAAAAAAGAAATTCACACTAAGGAAGGAGGGTTAATGGGGAGAGAGAGAGAGAGAAGGGGAGAAAGCGCGGAAGTTAAGTTGAGCGACAACTTTGTTTAATTAGTGTGTGTTTTGGAGAGACTGATTGGGAGTGTTGGATGTCAGGGTTGGAGGTGAGTGTGTGTGTGTGTGTAGGGGGGGTGGTGTATGGGGTAGTAGAATGAGATTGAGGCATACAGGTCACTGGGGTGTGTGTGTGTGGGTGTAGGTGTTGTGTGTGTGTGTGTGTGTGTGTGTGTGTGTGCTTTCCAGAACCAGGGCCCGGGGCTGATGAAGCCATTAGGGCTTGGTCTCACAGCCAATCAATCACTCTGACACCTCAATAGGGGAGCTGGATGGTCATTCTTCAAAACGCAGCCAGCCCACCTCGCCCACTCCAATAATCGCTCCAATCATTCAGTAGCCGGGCCTGAACTCCCAACCTCCGAGCGCCAAAACCCTTCTCTCTCTCTCTCTCTCTCTGACTGTTCGTTTGTTCCCCCCTTTTCTTCTCTCCGCTCCTTTCTCCCTTTCCTTCTCGCTCTGAAAGCGGTTCGAGATGACACTGCGGGTTTTAGCGGCCAAAACAGACATTTTCTTCGGATGCTAGGGTTTGACCAGTAGGGGTGTTTAAAGAGGAAGTCCACCCTTAAACACTAACACGGTTAAAAACAGCTATTGGTGATGTAGCTTGCATTCTTGAGTCCATTTTGTTGTTTGGTGGTGTATTTTTCTTATTCCCGTGGATAACAGGTCAAATGCCAAGGTATTTCCAGCAGCTACAATGGAGTTTGATAGGAGGAAAAGGTTCAGCGATGTAAAACATAAACGTCAGGTTTTGGTGTCAGTCCCTCAGAATCAAAGAGTGAGGGCTTCTTTCTAGAGCCGCCATTTTGCACCAAGAGACGTTCAACAATCATACAGGGAGAAATCCATCGTAGAAGAGGAAGAGAGACCAATTTCTCCACCGACAGGAGCCTCAATAGACCAGAATGCAATGCAACCACAAGACATGTCGTGTCTGGAGTAAGAGGAAGGACGGCTATCATAGACACACCCCCATGTGCACGAACTAGTTGGCTAGCTAGCTACATTGATGTTCCCATACACCTTTTGATTGAAAACAACAAGTTCATGCCCCTTCTCTGGGTGTTGTCGAAAGGCATACTGGGAAATGTAGGAAATCACTAACTGAAGCAGACCTAGACGAAGTGGATACACCAAAAAAGTAAATTATAACATCAACATTTCCCATTAGAATCAATCCTATAATAAATATATAATCTATTAAACTGCATCATACCCATCATATTGGTGGTGGACGACAGTGGCTGATATCGGACCAATTTTTAATAAAGGCCAATATCAACAAACCAATATATCGGTCTAATACTAGTTGAGATCTTGGGAAAAAAAGGGATGATATCCTAGTTATTTCAAGGAAAGCGGCCACAGAACGGCCCGGGCTTAGTCGAAATCGGGGGGTGTGTGTTGAAGAGATGCTTGGAATTACACCGTCGCCCTATCTGTGAATGGGTGAGAGTGAAAGAGAGAGAGAGAGAGGAGAGGAGAGGAAGAAGAGAGATGGAGGCTATACAGTAGCACATGAGAAAGAGTGAGGGAGTGTGTGGACAGCTTTGAAGCAGGGCTGCTAACAGGATTCCTTAGATACACCTCAGCATCACACAGAGAGGGGGAAAAACCCAGAGAGAGGGAGAGAGAGAGGGAGAGAGAGAGAGAGAGAGAGAGAGAGAGGCCTCCAGCCACTGACTACTGTAATCACACCCAACCAATGACCCAGTTAGACCCATTTAGCCCAAAGATAAAACCTCTCTTTCTTCTCATCACTTCCTCCCTCCTCCTCTCTCTCTCTCTCTCTCTCTCTCTCACGCGTCTCTTTAATTCCGCTCCGAACGTTCTCATTTTCTTTCATTTCTCTCCCATGCTTTTTCATTCTTTCCCTGTTTTTTTTTCTCTTCTTCTTCTTCTTACATTTAATTATCTTCACAGTTCTATTTTTCCAGTGTACAATGTAGCCCACGCAGCCGTATTGATTTACATTGCCGAGGTGTCGCACTCTCGGGGGCTGGAAGCTTCTCCGTATGTGGTTTTATCACAGAGATGATATTTGTTTCTACTCCACCTAACCACATTGTCTTTATATTGGCCAACACTCGCATCACACACACACACACACACACACACATATATATATATATACAGTAATAGGTCTATCTGCCTGCCCAGGCAGCTGAATGGAAATAAGTGTGTTATCTGATGTCATTATTTCAGCCTCCGCTGTCTTGCAGCTGTCAGGGACGACTGTTGGCGAGACCGAGGATAATATCATCCGCAGAGATAGGGCGAATACAGGCATCTGCACATACACTGCTCTCTCTCTTTCCGTCTGCGTATATGTCTCTCTAACACACACACACACACACACGCACCCCGTCTCTCTGCAGGCGCGAGCTACCTCTCTAAATAATTCACTTTCCAACACAGCAGCGCACCGACCGAAAGAATGAAGAAATCAATGGGTTGTTGGTTTTTTTTGTGTTTTTTTTTCCTTCGTATGCTCTTCGCCGCCGATTCGGTTGCTTGTCCAATAACTCGTTGGTCAACCAGAAATCCCATAAGCGAGACATAAATATTGGAGGAGTGACGTTTCGCAGGGTTGCGCGGCGTGCGGACGGAAGATGCCTTTATAATGTCAGAGGTCAGAGGAGCCGCAGAAATCAGCTCTTCTCCTCCGCCTCTGTTGCCATTTCCTCTCCTATTATCTCTATTTCACTTTTGCTGATTTGCTGCACATACACTAGGTTTTATTTCCTCTGCCTGTTTTCATATAGCTTAGGTGCTGGCAACAGTTGGATGTGTGTGTGTGTGCATGCATTCCTCAAGCGCAAGTATAATAAAACCTGTCATGCATTAATATTACATTTTAGCCACTCAGAAATGTACTTGACTAGAGTTTCTAGTGCTACTCAAGTGTCACTCACTGTGCATTGCTACAATTAACTGACAAGTGTCAGAAATTAATTAGCGATCCAAAACTATTTTCTTTAAGCCACTACACTTAATTACACCAGCTGGCTTCTTTCTCGCAAAACAGATTTACATTTATTAGATTTTAAAATGAGAATCTGGCAGAGTGTAAAACATTGCTTTTTAGAGATTCTTATTATTGAAAACACTAATTATATGGTTTTTTTTCAGCAGTATCATAGTTTTACTGAGTTTGACTATATGCAAGATCTCCCCTTTCTAACCAAATTGAATGGCTATATAAAAAACCAACAAAGAAGTCTTGAACTGGTGAGTGCTCATCAGTTTTATTGGAGTAAAACAGCATAACATATTAAAGAATTGAGTAAAAAGCACACTCAACTAGCTGTATTAAAGTAGCTGTCGATTGTTTCTGCCAAGCTCTGCTGCCGAGAATCAGTTATTTTTTCCACTTCTAAAACTTTATTCATTTTTTAGAAGTATTCTGTATTATCTATTCCAAAAGTCATATTTTCCCAGCGCGGGCCGTATTTATCGAGGTTTGATTCGGAGCCTTTTCGGGTTTCCACTTAAGCGCAATAAGATGAATAGATGAAATTAGCGGAGGACAATGCCCGCACTGACAGCCTTGTTAGCCGATCCTCCGTCTTAATAAATCACGTCGAGCCAAACAATGAAGAACGCCCACATTAGTCGACAAGCGCAATTAAAACAGAGGGAAATCGACTGCCAAAAGAGAGAGAGAGAGAAAAAGAACAACTTCTCTGTTTTCTTTCCTGGAGCAAAACAACAAACTTCTAGCGCCGTTTTGGGAAATGAAGACTCTTTATTAGACTTTGCGCGCCGGTGATTGAAGGAGCGAGGCGGCCTCAGCGCGGTAAACAGCAACACCTCCAGCGCTACTGTAGCTCCTGCTCTGGAGGGACGGGAGGTGGGACGAGCGCTCTCCCCGAGACTGTCAACTCATCATGACGAGGAGGAATAAACGTCTCCTTCCATCCGTCACTCCCTCACTCTGCCTGTTCCCTCGTTTTCTCTCGCTCTCTCTCTCGCTCTTTTTTTTGTGCCTTTATTTATCCGGGGAAAGTCGACCGAGCTCGATAGAGTTTTAGACATTCACAGTGGGTGCTGCCCAGTGCGACCACTAGTCTCCCATTAGTCGCCTTCCTTTCTTCTGTTCCTCTATTCCTCTTTTCCCTTCATCCCTTCTTTCACTCCATCTTTTCACCATTTCTACTTCTTGTCCTCCCTGCCGTTGTTCTCCTTCCTCCCTATTAATTTCTCCCTCCACGTCCCTATCCCACTTCAACTGCTCCTTATCCCTTCATCCCTTCTTTCCTCCATCTTTTCCCTTCATCCCTTCTCTCCATCTTTTCCCTTCATCCCTTCTTCCCTTCAACTTTTCTCCATTTCTCCACCCTTTCCTCCCTGCCCTCGTTCTCCTCCCTTGCTGCTCCTCTATCTGTTTCTCCCTCCGCGTCCCTATCCCGCCTCAACTGCTCCTTCCCTTCATCCCTTCTTTCCTCCATCTTTTCCCTCCATCCCTTCTTTCCTCCAACTTTTCCCTTCATCCCTTCTTTCCTCTATCTTTTCCCTTCATCCCTTCGTTCCTTCAACCTTTCCCTTCATCCCTCCATCTTTTCTCCATTTCTCCATCCTGTCCACCCTGTCCTCGTCCTCCCTTGCTGCTCCTCTATCCGTTTCTCCCTCCACGTCCCTATCCTGCCTCAACTGCTCTTTTCCCTTCATCCCTTCTTTCCTCCATCTTTTCCCTCCATCCCTTCTTTCCTCTATCTTTTCTCCATTTCTTCATCCTTTCCTCCCTGTACTTTTTCTCCTCCCTTGCTGCTCCTCTATCCGTTTCTCCCGCCACGTCCCTATCCCGCCTCAACTGCTCCTTTCCCTTCATCCCTTCTGTCCTCCATCTCCCTCTGTCACTTCCCTTGCTATTCCTCTCTTCCTCCCTCCCTCCCTCCCCGTCTCTGTTCAAGTGCTGTTCCCCCTCATCCCTTCTTTTCTCCATCCTCTCTGTATCACTTCCCTCCCCTCTGTCCCTTTCCCCACCTCTCTACTCACCTGCTTCCCCTCATCCCTTCCCCTTCTCCATCTCTCCTCCTCCCTCCCTTCCTCCCTTCCACTTGTCAGAGAAAACCCTCCTGTTGTCAAGGAGTCCACCAGCCGTGAGCAATCGCCTCCCTTATTGATCCCAGTGCTGAATGCCGCCGCCTACACACCCACGCCCCGGCTATTTCCAACCAAAACAAACCGCTATATTTGTTTCCCCGCCCGGCTTCCCGGCGGATTAGCATTGTAAACAAAAAACCCCGAGATCCCTGTGTGGTATCTCTATAGTCGTAGCTATACAGTAGGAGCTGGAGAGAGAGGAGGCCAGCGCCAGTGGGCGGCCTGAAGTGCAGTACAGTAAGTACAGTGGTAGGAGGGACTGTATTGTTTATGCGGCCATGCCTTCCAGTTTCGCAGCCATGTGGTCCGGTGGAGATAGCGGGTATGAGTAGGATGGTTTGGAGTGTGTGTGTGCATGTGTGTGTGTATGCATGATTTTTAAACATTTTTATGTAGCTTCATTTAATCAGGGAGTCTCACTGAGATCAAGAAATTTTTTTCAAGAGAGAACTGCAAGAAAATACACAATGCAATTCACATACACACAGAAAAGTAAAGGTGCCGAAAAGGGTTCTTCGGAGTGATGCCAAGGAACCATTTCTGCACTCCTTTGCTGAGACACCTGCATTGTTTTTTGTTTTTTTATCTGTCCTCGTATAGCCTCATTTGCCATTGCACAATATGGAGGGGTTTGGTTATTTTCCACATTTATGCCATCACCCACCATCCAATAACTAAGAATTAAGAGCCAGAAATGGTTCTTCTATGGCATCACTCCTTTAGTTTTCCATGTGAGTTAGTGGTTAGAGAGACCAATGTTGTGTCTATCAGCAGCCATTGTGTCCTGTCAGAAGTGCCCTTGAGCAAGACACTGAACCCTGCTCACTCATTGCAAGTCACTACATTGGAATTGTAAATTGAGCAGATGTCCTCATAAGGACGGAAGATAAGACAAATCCTGAGAAAATCCTGCAAAGTGAGGACATTCACGTCTAAGAGTTAGTTGAAGGTTAGGACTAGGTTTAGGGTTAGGGTTAGAATTAAGATTAGGCTTAGGTTATGGAAAGGAATAAGGTTAAGGTTCTAGTTTATGGTTAGGGAATGAATATAGCCAATGGAAGGTCGTAACAAGCTTAAAAATACAAACGTGTGTGGTACTAATCTTCCCAATGGCTATTTGAATATTCAGTGTGCTCCAAAACAAAATTAATTCATCATTAACAATTGTTGAACTAGTAAAACACCGGCTATCCACTGTCTATGGAAATGTGCGGCCAGCGCATTAATATCGCACATATCTACCAAGGTTACTTTAAAATTATATTAACTTAGCCTTAGATTATTTTAAATATTCCGTTTTGTTAAACGCTCTAGGGACCCGAAAAGTCCAAGCACCGAGTTCACAACAATTAGGCTCGGTAATTATTTTTTGGCTCCGCTTAGCATAAATAGTATGTGTGATATCTTTTCGACCGCTTTCCAATTCAAGCTGACCACATGGCTCCTCAGTGAATCTTTGAATCTTCTGTCATTCTGGCAAATCCCTAGTAGGGTTTGGCTGATAGGAGATTTTGAAGGCTGCCAAGAGCTGATGATTTCGTGCAGATATTCAGGATCTTTCAATTTGTCCATTTTCATGCCAAGAAAATATAGAAAATTAAAAGGATTCAGTGTTTGTCCCAGAATTTTATTCTTGTCAGGTTGGGAAAGCCTCTGAAACAGGATTTTGACCATGATGGGACACTAACACTCTTGATTTAAACCCAGGATGATGATAACAACAAACATATTCATGCATATTGGAATCCAAATGTTGCATTAGAAGTTCAGTTTAAGGGCTTCCCATAGACAACTGGTGTAGTATTGATCAATTCTACAATAAATATGTAATCAATCACACTGCATCATATCCATCATATCAGAGGTGGCTGACCAATTTTTTGGCCAATATCGGCGAACCCTTATATCGGTCTAACTCAGATCCGTACTCCCTATCTCTCCTCATTACTATGTCACACTCTTTACAACCCAGAATAAAAAAAACTCATCTCCTCCTCTGTCCCCATCTAAGATTTATGACAAACACATTCTGTATACTACACACACACACACACACATACATACACCACATTTCTCTTACACACACATCTACACGGCTACGGCAGGTCTCAGGGTGCGTTCCCTCTCTCTTGTTTATCACTTTTCCATTTTTACCCCCCAGGCATGGTGGTGCAGTAAATCAGAGCAGCCCGTACCTTGTCATCCTGCGATTACCTGCTGCAAAATAAAGTGACTGGCTGCCCGGGCCAGGAAAATAGAGCCTACACACACACACACACACATAAGGACAGTATGTGTGTATGTGTGTGACTACAGCACCTCGCAGCCATTCTTTAAAAGCATGAACGATGATGGCAGACGGAACCAATGTAATAATTGCGTTTATGTACGTGCGAGAACGCGCCCGCGACGACGACTCCTCCGCCTCCTCCGCCTCTACACGCGACGCCGGCGTAATCGATGACTCTCCCCGGCTTTTAACCGAGTGCGTTTCCCCCCCCCTCAAAGCGCGCGGCCCACCCACCCGTGCTGATGCTAATCGCGGCTAAAGCTCGGCGCTCCGGCTGCGCCTGTATCAGATGAACCGCCGCGGTGTAATCGCTCAGCCCCAGATTTCGGCGCCGTACCCCGAAAACCCCGGGCCTCCTTCCCCCCTTCTTTCCTCCCGTGCCGTTGATAGCGGACCGGGGCCTCGCGCCGCTCCTCACAATCGAAAAGGAGGGAAGGAATCCAATTGAATTTTTATCTGTGACACTGGCCAATTGCTGAGATGAATGTGCCACGTTATTGTTGTATTATTTGGATGGGGGGGGTTGATCTAAGAGGGGCGAGCGGGGAGAGGAGAGTGATTTTTTTTGCCGTTCCGAGCTGAAAACGGAAAGGAGCGGTGAGAGGGGAAGGGAAGAAGGGATGAGGGAAGGGAGATGGAGGAGTGGAAGTGAATTTGGAGAGGAATCGACTAGAGGATTGGACGTAATACTCGTGCTCTCTCTTTCTCGCCCTCGTCTCTTTTCCTGCTCCCTCTAGATTTGGGTTTATCTGGTGCACAGGCACATATGCAAGCGTGAATACACTTAAACACACATTTGAACCTACATCTAAAGGCATTTTCACACCTAGATGGTTTACAGCAGCTGCTTCTATCCCTGGCTTGGTTTGGTTATATGAGAACACAGCAAAGACCCTTGTTGAGAGGCAGGTTTCTCACTACATTTCCAAATCAGAGGTTAAACACACTGTGAATTATGGATTAAGGCCGAATTTTATCCCGGAAGAAAGTCCTTTCCTGCACCAAGTTCCTGACCGATAAAGGAAACGACTGCTCCCATGTGGCTTTTGATGATAAATTATGGTTCGCTTGACATTTTGCTGTGTGAAACGTAACCGAACCACTGCGTGTTATGCCACAAAGCAACAAGTCGTCCACAGATTGTGAAGCAAAGAAAGCGGACTATAGGTTTGAAAATGCCTTAAGCGTAACCCAAACCCTAAAATAACACATTTTCTAACAAGGTCCACAAAATGATCCACGCATTAGACTTCTTCTCTCTGTGTTTACCATGGCTACAGCAGTGTGTTCTTCAAGAGGTAAATTCAGGTCAGTCAGGGGTGAGACATTTCACTCTATACTAGGGATGGGACGATATATTTAGCCACAAATCTTTCTAGCGATGGCATTGGCTCGCTAGAATGTAAACAACAATTTAAAAATGTCATTACAAAGTGCAAATAATATAATTTGGATGGAGAACTTGTGAAATTGTGATGGTCAAGCGTCTCATTAGTGATTACTACAGCAGATATCGCGTTACATTTTTCTGCCCCACAATACGTATTGTCACATTTTTGTATCGCAATATGTTGAATTTCAATATATCGTCCTATCCCTACTCCCAACTACATCATCATGTCACCCTCTAAAGAGTACAATAGATGGTGACATCACCTGGCGCAAAGACAAACCAATAGCAGATGGCCAGTTCAGTACCCTACTTTTCACCATTAAGTGTCAGGCTTCACCAAAGATTTGGGTTTGGGGTTTAGTTAAGCAGTAAAACAATCAGTAAAATGAAACAAAGTTGTACCATCATGAAAATTTAACTATGAATCTTCACACCTTACCCACAAATTTTCACCTCACCAAAATCCCCTTTGCGTATTCAGACAGAATTCCATGTCATCGCCACATAGACCAAAAGTGGAGTACAAATCTGGATACAAGGGGAAGGGAAGGAACATTTTAGTGGTTTAAGACAAGAGGATTGGATTTGTTTCTTAAAATCAGCAACAAAATATTTGACAGAGGCAAAGATGTCATATTTATTGTGAGAATACAGGAAAGAATACAGGAAATTTTGACAGCTTCAGTAGGAAGAGACCGAAAAGATTTTAACACTGATGTTAATGGAGAGTCTCCTCATATGGTGTCTGCCTTCCCCTTCATTTCAGTCGCATCCTTCCGCTGCATTTCTAGTTTATTCTTGTGGTTACGTTTGGACACACACAAAAACACACACACACCAACGTCGCGGCAAACCAATACACAACTGACAAGACAAGGAATAAAAAGTGCTGCCATCACATTGTGGAAATTCAATTTTTCATGAAACCATTGCTGGGATTTGAACTCCGCGGGACCAGACAAAACGTTTTCATTCAAGCATCAAGGAAACAGAAAGCAGGCAGGAGGGGGATTGTGTTGCCTCGAGGCGAGCTACCAGGTTTTAGAGCGCCGGTCCCATGGCGTCTGATTGACTTGTTTCCTTCCGTGAGCTCGACTCATCATGGAAAGACCTCGCGTGAGAGGAGGACAGGCGTGCGTCGCGTTCACGTCATGTTGGGTTTACTGTAAATACGAGCTGGCAACTGGGAAAAACAGCTCAGCCGCCTGGTGGTAATTACTGTTGAGTAAGTATTGTCGAGTTGACAATATATGGGGCTGATATTGGATATTTATTAAATATTGGATATTGGCGAGTCAGTGTCTTCCTCCTCTGATATGATGGAGGTTCTTCCCAGATCATAGCTACATAAAAACAGTCCGTAAAACCTGCAATGACATTTTATTTTCTTTGCACATTTTACTTATTTATATATTTGTTTGTTTGTTTGTTGATGTTTTTGGGAATTAATTCTTTCCCACAGTTTCCCTACCATTGAATAGGAGTGGTGGGTCACCCTGCCTTAAAGAGCTGCTAACTCACCTAAAACAAACTCATTTGTATTAGTTTCAGTGGAGAGTTTTAGTGTCCTATGATGATCTAAATGCTGTGTCAGTATGGCAGTGTATTGCTGCCACGGTGAAAAAATAAAAATCTGTATCTTGTTATAATGAGAAACAAGATATTAGAACAAGATATTATAATGACATATTTTCTCTTTACTACGACATACTATCTTATCTTGTTATAACAAGAAACTTTTCTCATTGTACCGTGATACCAACGTTCCAGCGTGAGTACATACGTTTACATAATGTCACCAAATCCTACAGTATGTGGAAATAAGAATACCGCACATATCAGATCATAAATCAGACATATATGTCATCAATCAATCACAATATATAGCGGTGCATAATGGCTGTGCATAACGATATAATGGCTGCTTTGGCGCTGTTAGAGGACGCTGCCAATGCAACAGAGAACAAGTCTGATTTTGTGTCCAAACCAGGTTAAACGCACGTTTCAAGATGACTGAGATTTATAAAACAGAACAATGCGTGAACACCAAGTAAGCAGGGTTTCATAAATCTGAAGAAAAGACTGCTTATGCATGTTTCCAATTTCCAATCAGAGTTTTGTACATCTGGCTCATGGTGCATGGGTGGAAGTTCGCACATTCCCACAACCTGGTTTGGACATAATCATGATCCAATCATCATCATGGGCCAGAAAAATCGGACTCGTTCTCTCCTTCGTGTTGCAACATTTCTTCCCGTTTCTTCCGACATGACTTGAACGCAGCATTATTTCACCGTCAAGGGAAGGAGGGGCGGCGCGGGGATTCTGCGAGACGCTGAGGGAAGAGTCGGGAGCGATGAAGGCGGACAGATAGAGAGCGAGACCGAGAGCCGGCGTAACTTGACTTGACATTGCCGCGTCTTGCGGGAGAGGCCCGGTCGATGGCGTCCGCCGAGACGCGGCGTCCTCTCTCTTTCTCCGTCTCTCTCTCTCTCTCTGTCTCTGTCAAAGTCTCTCGCTCGCTCCCTCTCTATCTCTTCAGACACCTCGGCGCTATCATGGGTCATCAGGCAGCCGTCACCCGCCGCTCCCGTCCTGTTAGGCGGTCAGTCAATCTTGTGCCTCGGCTGGACGGCTAAAGAGGTTACGCGTCGGTGTGTCGGACGCGTGGCGGGGCGGGGGTGGGAGAGGGGTGTGTGTGTGTGGGGGGGGCGGGGGTTGAGATCCCTAATATTGTACCGCTGTACCACAAGTGATATCGTTTTCCCTCCGTGTGAAAGATATGGGTGTGGACACGGGGCATATAATTGGATTCCAATGACCGAGTGATAAAAGGTCTTAAGGCGATCGATCCGTTTCTTTTGTCTCGGATTCACACTCGCGCGTATTAATGCTTGTAACACACACACACACACACACACACACACACAGAAAGCCAGTCATTTGCTTTGCATGAATTGATTTCCTCGATGCACTTGACCACCCATGGGAGTTTAGTTTAATTACATTTTACAGACAATTAGATGTGCGGCGTTGCCCCGGTGTAAAGCTCAGCTAAGTGGCGGCGCCGCTAATGGACGCTGCTGCATTGTTACGTTGTCACGCCGCTGTCGTCGGCGAGTTCGAGACTTCCTGGAAGCGACTGTGAAGCGGTATTCAATTTGTAGAGTTGCAGTGGGGAGAGGTGTGTGTGTGTGTGCGTGTGTGTGTGTGTGAGTGCAGGCATGCACGGACGGACGCGCAGCTGGGCTCCGGGTTCAATGTATTGACATCTGTCTCGGCCTCGGCTTTCGTTTGAAGGCGCGCGTCGGATCAAACGCGCACACACGCACTTACACACACACACATTCTCACACACACACGCCGCGTGCCTGCAGGGAAGCCGGCTGGCACCCTCAGATATCGACACCCAGTCACAGATCATTAGCGCTGCGGGTCCACCTGTGTGTTTGCGCGTCTTTGAGTCTGCCTGCCTTTTCGATTCGCTTCCTTTTGTGTGTGTGTGTATGTTTTCTTTCTTCTTCTTTTTTTCTCGAAATCATCCTCACTTCCCCGCTCGCCGCCGCGCCTCTTCTTTAACTTTCCCTCTGGTAACCTTTTCTTGTCCTCCTTCTCCCCGGCCCTCCTCCTCATCTTGTGATCTGTCTCTTTTCATGCCGCCCCGATCCTTGTCGTCGACATCATTGTCGAAATAGCCCTTTAGTTTTTTTTTTACGGCGCTCGCAGAAAAATGGCCGGGAGGTTACACTCGGTTGCATCACGGCGGCGGAAAAAAGTTACTCCTTTTCTCGCCCCGCCGTTTTTTCTTTTTTTTTTCCATTGAGAAACAAAGTCGAGCTGTCTGTTACACCACAGATATTGCAGAGGAAGATTTAGTCCGGGTGTGTGTGTGTGTGTGTGTGTGTGTGTGTGTCTGTCGCTTGCCGGGTAAATGTGTGTGTGGAAGGGGGGCGGTGGGGGAGGGGGTGTGTGTAGGTGACTTTAGCTTCCTCATTAGGAGTAGTTGTCGTAGCGATGGAGAGAGAGAAGAACTGCGAGGGGAGAGAGAGAATGAAGAGGGAGAGAGGGAGGGGAGCGAGAGAAGTAGAGTTAGAGAGGAGAGAGACGGAGGAGGAGAGAGAGAAGGGGGGGGGTATATCTGTCACTTTCCATTTAAGCGGTGGATTCACGCCACAGCGGGCTAACGGACAAACAATCCATCCTTATTTACCCTGCTCAATGCCAATCCCATTGGATTGGAGGGAATTGGATTCCCACATCCAGGGGCGAATTCTTTTCAATTTGAAGGACCCCATTAAAAGTCTTTTTCTGTCCGCCTCTGTTTCGCTCTCCTTCTCCTTCTCTCTCTCTCTGGAAGTTTTCCAGTCGAGGTTGAACTGTCACACACACACATCAGCATGCATGAGCTAAGGTGTGTACGGGGGGCCCTGTGGCAGATCGCTTTCACACACACACACACACACACACTGCATGCACACACTGCATGAGCACCAGAGAGGATAACAGTGTCATAAGGATGTCAAGAATAGACCGATATATGAGGCCGATATTGGCTTTTTATGATATGATGGATACGATGCAGTCTGATTGATTTCATATTTATTGTAGAATTGAGCAATACGACCACACAATACCACACAAGTATGCATATCTGTTTTATTCTTACTCTTATTATCATCATGCTGGGTTTCAGTGGAGAGTTTTAGTGTCCCATGATGGTCTAAATGCTGTTTCAGAGGCTTTTCCACCCCGATAAGAAGAAAATCCTGATGGAAACACTGAATACCTATTGTTGTTTACACTTTTTTTGGGCATGAATATCATCAAATTTAAAAATATCAATCCAAAAATATCAACATTGGCCTTCAAAGACCTATAATGGTCTAAGTCTACCAAGAAAAACTCCTCCCTGAAGCATAAACAGCTTATTTTTTGATGTGAAAATGGTCAATTTAAAAAAAAAAATTGGAATATTGGCACAAAATATCGGCTATTGGCAGCTGCAATCCAAAAATACTGGTATCGATATCACTGAAAAAACCACATCGGTCGAACCTTAACACACACACACACACACACACACATACACACTGCATAAGCACTGTGGAGGATAACAATGTCATAAAGATGTTAAAAAACATCAAAAAACAGGCCTGAGACCAGCTCTTTCTGCCGGTTTATCCTCCACCCGATCCCACGGCCGCTCAGTCATCACTCCTCTCTCCCCCCGGCTATCGTATTTACCTGCGATCCAGCCGCGACTCGGAGAAAATGCATGCCTGGTGTGAAACTAATAGCCTTTCTTTCTGCTTGTCTGTCTCTTTTTTTTTTCCCCCATCTCTTTCCATCTCTCTCTTACTGCTTATCATCACTCTTTTTCTTTTCCCCCCCCTGTCACGGTGGATGAAGGGCGAAGGTGAAAGGACCTTCTGCCCCCGTTGTTCTCTGCCCTCTCTTCTCCTCCGTCTGTTTGCGATTGGAAGAGGGGGAGGCGGAAAGAGAGAGAGCGAGAGAGAGAGAGAGAGAGAGAGAACAGGCGGCACCTTGACAGATTCGTCTCTCCTAGAGGGACGTGGGCTGATTTGAAGGAGCTGGGCCCGTATGGATGTGAGTTAGCATAGGAGAACCTACAGTATATCCCGTCACTGGATCTGCCTCTGGATATGTGACTGTGCCATATGGCTTTTAGGATTTTCTCTTTCATTTCCCTGCTTTTTTGCGCTCCTAACCACACTCCCATATACCACCGGGAAACCTCCCACTTCCTAAAGGTGTAAAGCTTTATTAGGATATTTTCAGGGTTCGACTGGCATGGGATTTCATAGTGATTTTTGGACTGAAGCTGCTGATTGCTGATATTTTGTGCCGATATTCAGTATTCTATAATTTGACTGTTTTCATGTGCTAAACACGGTCTCAAAAATTACAGAATTGAACTGAATTGAATCTCAGGACTTGCAATCCAAAGAAGTGTATTTCTACATTTGTGCTAGTGTGTTGGTAGATTGTGCCTCTCTACATGTGTTAAGGGTTTTTGAAGGCCGACACTTCAATTTTTGAATTGAACCTGCCAATAGCCAACATTTTGCGCTGATATTCTTTATATTTTAATGTTTTCATGCCCAAAAATGCTGAAAATTTAAAGCAGTTGGTGTCACGGTCAGTTTCCCTCATAGTTTTATTCTTCTCAGCCTCTGAAACAGCATTTAGACCATCATCGGACACTAAAACTCTCCACTGAAACTTAGAAGAAGAATAACACCTATTCATGCATACATGTGTGGAATCAAAATGTTACATTCGAGTCAATTCAGGTCAAGGGCTTCCCATAGACAACCAGTGTGATCAATTCTACAGTAAATATGTAATCAATCAAACTGTATCATATCCATCATATCAGAGGTGGATGACACTGACTTGCTGATTTACAGTTTCTAACAAAAGCTCAATATCGGCCCCATATATAAACTCATACATCAGTCTAACCCCAAGCTTTATGTGCAGCCTTGAAGGTCAGAAGAGGAGGGAGAAATATCGCAGAAGAAGGAGTTAAAACACAGAGAAAGTGATAGAAAGTCAAGGAAGGAAGGAAGGGAGGGAAGGGGAAGAGGAAAGGGGAGACGAAGCAGAACCGAGGGAGGAAGAGGAAGACAGACAGCAGAAGAGAGGAGAGATGACGGAAAGGACGGATGAGATGAGAGATTGCCTTCACTTCTCCTCCGCCCGCGAGTGGCTTCTGTCAGAGTGCTTTTTTTTTTTTTTTTTCAAAGCGTGGCGCTCCCCGCGACGCCTCAGCAGGCCTCTTACAGCCCGCTAATAACATTCTCACAACGCTCTCATTACCTTCTCACAACACTCCCCTTCCTGCTGTCACACACACACACAAACACACACACATATACACCTAAATGCACACACACACACACACACTTAAACGCACACACACAGAGACGAGATGGAGACGAGAGGAGGGCCGATGCACGCGCACGCTCAAATGCAAAGAGTACAAGTAGTCGTACACACACACACACTCTCACACACACACACACACACACACACACACACACCCTCCCCTCCCGCACGTCCCTGTTTAACAGGGTAAATCTGACAGGATGGATTGTCTCAATACCGCGGGGAGAGTGGGTCGGAACGGCGGTAAATAAATAACCAATGACAGGGAAAGAAAATATTAATATCCATAAGAGTTGTGTCAGGGCGGCGGTCTGCATGGGTTCCCCCAGCGTGTTTGTTATTCACAGGCAGCCGGAGACCGGGAACGGGACCGGCCCCCGTTTGTTAATTTGTGTCCGGGTAATATTTCAATAAATCATCCGCTGACAGTGGGGCCGGCTGGATGGGTTGAGGCTGGACCCGGAGGAGCAGCCGCACACTTAGGCACGGCTTTGTTTGTGGATGGGCGGACTGTGCGGAGGGGATTTGAAGCCTAATGATATGAGGCGATTTCTGATTTCAGCTGCTGATGGTTCAGGGAAGAGTTGTTCTGGGTAGAGTCAGACCGATGTGGGTCTTTGTAGGCTGATGTTGATATTTTATATATTTTTTAAATGTGACTATTTTCATGCCCAAAAAAGTCCAAAAATTGATAGGAATTTAGTGTTTCTTCCAGAATTGTATACTTGGTTTTATGGAAAAGCCCCTGAAACAGCATTTAGACCATCACAGGACACTAAAATTCTTCATTAAACTACAGGATAATGATAATAATATTTATATTTATGCCTAATTGATAGATCCAATTCAGGTTAAAGGAAAAATCCACCCTCAGATACTCTTACACTATTATAAATCATCAATTTGTGATGTTCAATGCATTCCAAGAGTTATTATGTGATAAAGTCTAATTTACTTTTTCTGTGTACATTGCCAATAGCTGTTTTTTGACAGTGTCAAAGTGTTTTAGGGTGGATTTTTCCCAAGAGTTTCCCATAGACAACCAGTATAATATCGATCAAACTGCATCATATCCATCATATCAGAGGTGGATGACACTGACTGGACCAGATCTGCGCTCTAATAAAATCCAATATCTGCCCCATATATCAGTCTAAACCTAGTTGTTGATACTCCTGCACAATGACACATTTGGTTGTGCTGGATTACAGTGTCATTTTCGATTCTTCTTATCAATCTAATTCTTTATCGATTCCCCTATCGATTCCTACTGTACAAATCATCAGGGGTAAAACACTACATGCAGCTTTAGTGGAGTTAACTATGCTTTATTACTCAAGACAGACATTGTTGTGTTGTCTCCGAATTACTTTTCAAAACAGCTAAGGCACATTTGGCATATTGCCTTACTTGAGAGAGCACCATACAAGAACAAGTGAAAAAAAATTGGAGGTCAACATCACTGAACAAAAACAATATATTTACCACTGTATTTACCACTTTATTGGGTCGTTAGCGCGCTCCACCCATAATTACAATATTTTCGACAGCATTTGAAGGCAGCAGAACAAGTGCAGAAAATCTAGGAGATAATGAGGTAAATATTGGACTTTTAGACCCGTAGTGCAATCATTTGGATTATGCTGCACGAGCTGTTTGGAGTAGTTTTATTGTCTTCGTTTTTGGAACTCTAAGCAAACGGTCTCCAGTAACTTGTGTTGTTTTGAAGAAGGCTGCCATGGAGCTGTGCCAGCTAACTTGCTGTGTATTATATGGACATACAAACTTCACCGGTGTTTCGACTGACATGAGAATGAGGAGTCAAATTACGTCATTGTTCACAATTGAGAGCACACTAAAAGGGTCAAAAAGGTTGTTGCGCAGCTACTGGAGAAGCATCCTTACTTCAGATCGGTGGAGCTGATTACAGGCTAGTGTTCCATTACTTCTGAAACCCTCGTAGTAGCTTTACTCTGCATATGGAGCAAAAAAACTCTCACTATGTCTGAATGCATCCCTCTCTCCAAGCTCGCAAAAATACAAGAGTACGGAGAATATCACCGATTGATCAATTCAAGCCTTATTTCAGGCTTTCTCTTACGGCGTTCCAAAAAGTTGAGATATTTTTATCTGAGGACGCACCTGAAAAAAAGACGCTCTTGCTTTTCAATGCGTCTTCAGTGCACCCACATTGCAAATAATGGATTTGCGCGGCCAAAAGACGCCGCATGTGAACCGCCACCTATGATTGCTTGCTACCTAGGCTATTGCTAGCTCAACTGCTGACGTTAACATGTAAACAGTAGAGGAAACGTTCTCCAATTTTTCGACCATAAAGTACGCAAACTACTCAGATGGCCGAGTTGTAACGTATTCTCGACTTGTTGGGACTCTCATACCCAGAATGCCACTGATGTGGCCGGAACAAGCTACAGTAAGAACAGCTGCAAGAACATGGAAGTAATAACAAATCTGGCTTCAGGCTGCGCTGTAGGAACAAACCCCAGAGGCTGCATCTATTTCTTCTACATACCAGTTGATGTGTTACCAGGTGGACTTTAAGGTTGCTGTGAATCCCCTTTAATTGGTCAGTGGGGAGAAGTTGCTGTTTCACGTTCTAACAGTTAGGCACAGAAGAGTGTGTGTGTGTGTGGGGGTGGTGGTGGTTGGAGGGTGTGAAGTACATATTTTTCCTCTTTTTTTCATTTTTGCAAAACTTGCAAAGCCGAGTGTGAAGTGGAGTGCTTTTGCAGTTTTCATCCTGCTCCTGGCTGCTCTACTGAAGGCCAGTGTTTTGAATGGAGCCCAGGCAGGTGGCCTCAGACAGTCTGCGCTCTGCTTTGTGGAGCTCTCCTCCCGGTAAAGATGCTGACGTATTGAACCGGCGAGCGGTGGGTGGCGAGAACAGAACAGAGAAGAGACAGGACAGGAAAAACCAGTGCTTCGGATGCCGTGGCTATAGATAGATACCTTTGCATGGGGTTAGATGGCAAACATGGAAGGACAGAGTTCAGAGAGCAGAGAGAATCGGACATAAGCGATTATGAGGCATCGTAAGGGAGTTATAAGCACAATTTGGTGCAACTTTACAGTCAATGACACAGTATTAAAGCTGCGCTACGCAAGATTTTTATGTAAACATTCTCCTGTCTCATCAGCCTAAACCACAAAGTGGGGCTGCAACAGAGAAGAGCGCCTCCACTAATTGAGACGCTGTAGATTCACCCTGTTTGCCTAAATTAAATTCTGGTCTTGGGACACTTCTCCACACTTGAAGTGATGAATCCAAACTATTTTCAAGGGTGAAATACAGTACAAACAAACTCAATGCGCCGGCCGGTAGCGTTAGTTCAGTTAAGTGCAGAGCTAGAAGCATGGAGAGAATGTTGAGAAGCATAGCCTTCCAAAGGACACAATAAAGGATAACAAAGACAACAAGTAAGAATTTACCATTCTGAAAGAGTCTGTTGTAATCTTCTTCTTCTGTGGTGTGGTGGTTCCTTGTCTTCTCTCTCCGATTCAAGATCTGACTCTCAAACATGTATGGTTGGATCAAATAACGGTTGCCATTGTTTGAGAGTTTTTGCTACATTTCAACACCTGTGTCGCATTTCACTCTTGAAACAGTCAGCCAATCAGAACAGAGGGGTCGTTAATATTAATGAGCCTTAAAGACACAGCAACAGAAACAGCCTGTTCTTGGTAAGGCTCAGAGAGATGCTGGAAAATGAACGTGTCAAAATGGATTGAGAGTGTTTTTGGTACATGACACCACACACACAGCTTTGAATGGACCTCAAGACACAAAATAAAACACTGGAAAGTGGAGAATATGGGAGTTACCTCTCACTGCCGTTCAGAAGTGTGAAGTATTTAGTTGTCCTAGAAAGTAAAAATTTCTCTATGCTTCTTATAACTTATAATTTGCCTGTAATGCATCACATTGTGGTTCAAGGGGGTGAGGGAGTGTGTGTGTGTGTGTGGTGGGGGTGGGGGGTATGAAGAGGGAGGAAATGAAAAGGAGCGACTGGAAGGAAGGAGGAGGTGGCGGGAAAAGCGGAGAAGGCCCGAGTGATGGACAATACCAATTAGCAATATCAATTAAAACCATAATTAACAACAAAGACCAAGGCAAATACTGTTAGGGGAACAAATTGCGTCGCTCCTCGTACACAAAAGCGTGTCAGATTACAATGTGAGGCCTGTGAAGATGTTTACATGCGTCTCTTCTTTGTGGGTTGTCTTTGACGCCGGTCTCCGCTGAATACGCTATAGAATCAGCTTGTTTACTCTGGTTCCCCTAGTCAAGGACAAATAGTAGAGCAGCTGCGGCCGCTCCATAGGGACCTGCTGTATACAGTGTGTGTGATAGTATGGAATACAATCACACACACACACACAAAGCAGTGAAGGCCCGTGGGAGTTGGAGTTTGTTCGGTGTGATGGGATCTGGAGGCTTTATGCTGCGGTCTGCTTGATTATCTGTGTGTTTGTTGATGTGGCGTTGCTCCTCGGGTCGCTGACCCGTCTGTATGGAATGCCCCGAGGGACGGGCGCACAAACTCACTCATGCATATAGACACACGCACACACACACACACACACACACACACACGGGAAGGCAGCGTTGGTCATAGTTCAGATGAGGACAGTCCCCGAGGTCCGTCCCTGCAGTGTCTTATGTGTTTTTCCCTAAGAGTGAGCCAACTTCCTTTTTTCTCTTTTTGCCGCCTCCACGGTCCACAGTTACCATGGCAACGCGGTTTGGCATGATAGCTTTAACCACAGAGAGTAGCATCTCCCGCATGTTTCTCTTTTCTCCCCTGTTATTGAGGGAGAAATATTTTAATTGCCCAGGTTTAAAAGAAAACAGGATACACAGAGAGAGAGAGAGAGAGAGAGAGAGAGAGAGAGAGAGAGAGAGAGAGAGAGAGAGAGAGAGCGGTTGCCAGCCGTCGGTGTAGCTGTCTGTATCTGTTTAGTGGAAACTGTTTTGCCATGAAGCACCATCTGTCTGGCCTGCTGGCTGGCTTCACACTGATCTATCTATCTATCCATCTATCTATCTATCTATGGACTCAATCCTCACCCTCCAACTGCAAGTGTACCAGCCGCTAAACCTAGACAGACATATCAGGTTATGGAAGAACCGGTATGATGCTTTAAGTTTATTAGGAAATTGAGGCATTGATTTGTTTCTTTGAATAAGGTGCGACTGATATGGGTTTTGTTCCAAGTACTTTTTTTTTCTGGTCACAGTGGAAAAGCCTCTGAAGCAGCATTTAGACCATCATGGGACACTAAAACTCTCCACTGAAACCCAGGATGGGATGTGTGTGTGTGTGTGTGTGTGTGTGTGTGTGTGTGTGTGTGTGTGTGTATGTGTGTGAAGTCTGTTTTTAGTAGTGATAATCCTTTATCTGATGATGCACTTGATTTGACTCAGTGGCAGTGACGTCTCTCTCTCTTCCCATCTTTCTCTCACACACACACATATATATGGTGGCTACTGGAGTACCTGTAGGATAAGCTGTCTCTGTTTCACTGGCCTGCCATCAGAGAGATAGGGATGGAAGGAGAGAGAGAGAGAAAGAGACGGAGGTATATCCAGCCACACTGAGTCTGTATTCCCTCGCTGGGAACCGCAGAAGCAGGCTTACAGGGTAATTATGAAATATTGAAAGCCAAACGTCTGTCCGCTAACAGGGGATTTCTGCCATGAGGGGAGGGGGGGCAGGAGGAGGAGGAGAGGAAGAGGAGGAGGAGAAGGAGAAGGAGAGGAGGAGGGGGAGGAAAAAGGAAAAATGCTGCTGCTGTTCAAACAAGGATCTGTCAGAACATTCCCATGCATACATGTAGACAACTTCACATGGGTACACACACACACACACACACACACACACACACACACACACACTCTTACACATAAAGAAATGCTCACAAACACATAGATCCAGGAAGCACGCTCTCTCTCTCTCTCTCTCTCTCTCACTTTCTTCAACAAAAAAAGAAAGCCACATAGATCCAACACACACACACACACACTATCATATTGTGTTTCTCTACTATCCCTGGCTGCTCTTACCCTCGGTATCAAACTCTTATTTTAAATATGCATGTGTGTGTGTTTTTTCCATAGGCATACACACAACTGAAGACGGATCCAGAAGCCTCGTCCGCCTCGCCGTCAACCTACTGTAAGTTCAGACAACATGGCTGTCGTTTTTTTTATCTTCTCCTCTTTGTGCTGCTTCTACAAGCCCGTTGGGACTGGATTAAGATTACAGACACGAATGTCACTGCAAAACCTGCTGGTTACTTTAAAGGTGCCATGTGTAGGATTTTTAAACATCGGTATATCATTGTCAAAATCAGTTAAATTAAATGAGAGATGATTGGTAGCCTCTATCTCATGCCAGTGCTATTGTTAGCGTTAGTGTTTCTCAAAATGAAGACTACATTTCCCATAAACCCTTGCTTCCTGTTCGCCCCCTGGTTCGCTCCCTGAAGAGGATCAACATGTTGGAAGTGATTTTTCACTATTTCCACCAACTCTGAAAGCTTTAGCTCTGTTTGCTCTGGAAGAACAGAACCTCTTCCTGTTTTGTGCCGTAAAGCGATCCAGCAGATTTCCCGCCAAATCTGACCAGGTGGAGAAACAATGTAAAATGCAGCAGAGTAGAGGCTGATAGAGGCTGACAATCTTCTCACTGATGGTCTCGTTTGTTTACGGTAACACCTCACTTTTAATGCGGTAATGATTTATTGACGTTAAAATGCTACACATAGCACCTTTAATCGATAGACATTTGATTGTTACGCCACAAAAACTGTAGCTGGGGACTTCTTCTACTACCCCCTCGTTCTCCTTCTTATTTTTTTTATACAGCTGATATGGTGTTAATGTTATTCGTTTTATCCATCTTATCCCTTTTATTGTTAACCGAGTCACAGCTGCTGACACGTTTTACACTTGTGACAAAGCAGGCAGATGTTTGAATTGGTTGAGCGGGTGGTGATTCACAGGTTTTTTGTTTCTGTTTTCTCAAAGGAAGGAAATCCTCTTCATAATGGAAAATGACTCATCTAATGGCGCTTTAAAGACCGACGACATTTCACCTCCGCTCTGTGGTTCTAAATGATAATTCGACTAAATTTCGTTTGACTGGGAAATCACATAAAGGGTTTAAAGTCGGTGTCTCCACTCAGAAGAGATTGCCCATGCAAGGTTGTCCTCAAATTCACTTTTGATAAAAAATATTGAGGTTTTTGCTTTTAACCCTGCTCTGTTTTCCAATGCAGTGTTTTTCAATTGGGGTCAAGCAGCAGCACTGTGATAAAATAATGAACTTTTCCCTGTAAGGTGTTTTTTGTTTTTTTTCTTGGCTCAGAAAATGACCCCAAAAGAATTCCTGTACGAATGCCACCGAGTAATTTATTTTTCAACATCCAGCATGTTTTTTAATACTTTTTTTTTTTTTTATTATTATTATTCGACTCACCTTGAAATGAATAGCCTTTCCTTCATTAGCGAGACTAGAACCTGTATGGTTGTATTGAACATAGCCCTAGGTCACAACACTCAAATGAACCAAACTCTATTAATTTAGGCTCTGTGAGATGTGTGTGTATGTGTGTGTGTTTGTGTGTGTGCGTGGGTGTGCCAAAGGGAAATGAAAGGGGGGGTTGTAGGTGTGTGTGTGTGTGTGTGTGTGGGGCGGGGGTTGTTATGTGGTCATATTGACATTAATTGCATTTTCTAGACTCTTTTTGACATTTTGATCAGATTCCACACAAGTATGCATGAATATGTTTTATTATTAGCAGCATTATTAGTAGTATCCCGGTTTTCAGTGGAGTTTTTGTGTCCCATGATGGTCTAAGTATTTTAGAGGCTTTTCCACCCTGACAAGAATAAAAATCAGGACGAGACCCTGAATACTTATGAATTTTTGAGAATATTTTGCCATGAACATGCTTCAAAATATTATCTGTTGGCCACTTCAATCCAAAAAATATTGGTCTCGCCCTTCAAAAACCTGCATCGGTGGAACCCTAGTAAGATAGAGCTCATACTGAACTATGAGTGTACAAGTGCTGCAGTGTGTGTGTGGTATATGATAAGCCTCTTCAGTCGTCATAGTCATGGAGCATCAGATTGTATCTCGTATCTTCCTGCAGACACTTTCCCTTGTCAGGAACCCATCTGTGATAAGCAGAGAGCAGGTTGGCTGCATCACTACATCTCTCCTACTGCTGCACTCTTAGCAAAAAGGGTTCTATACAGTGCCAGACAATGGTTCTTTAGGATTGTAGCATGGCAGAACCCTTTTTGGTGCCATAAAGAACCCTTTAAGAAAGGCTCTCGAAGGCTTTAGTACCATGCTCAAATGGTTCTACACAGGATATCTGCAGGTCCTGAAAAAGTCTTAAAATGTATTATCTAGACTCAGACTTTTGACAAACCCCATTTGGACTCATTGTTAGCAGCAAGAGGCCTAGCAACCGGAGTTCGCCGTTTCAACCGACAGCTGACTCTGGAGTCAATATTCTCTGTGGGTCCAAGTCCCACCGGTATGTAAGAGACAAGATATAGGTCCAAAATCGCTGAACTTATCCTTTAAAGGGTCTTATATACGGTTAAAGGGAGTATTTTAAAGCTGCACTAGGCAACTTTACACATTGGCAGCGAGAGGTAACTGTTTGAACTTCAGTACCCAGAAATCATGTAACATACCCGATACCAGACTTTCATTTGGGAGAATAGGGCAAATATATGGTGATGGAATGGGACACTCTTCTCTGTTGCAGCCCCAGTTCCTGATCTACGCTGATGACGCTAGTGTGTTTTTATGTAAAAATCTCTCTAGTACAGCTGTAAGTCTTACAATCAGTGGTGAAGGTGTGAAAGAAGTTGCTTGGTGTGCTGTATGCTGCGATGCGTTGGTGCATTTTGGACCTTGCAAGACGTAAAGGAATGTTAATGTTTTCAGAACAGAGAGTCACCTTGGATTGGATTTGGGATTTTTTTTTGCCACAATTGTGAGATTAGTTTTATATTTTCTTTGGTCCAAAACATTTGGACCTGGACATTGGAACCTATGTCCCATGTCTTCCCCTCTCTCTCTCTTTCCCATCTTTCCTGTCTCTCTCCTCTGTAAACTATTCACCAAAGCAGAAAAAATCTTTAAAAAGTCTTAAATTTGCCTTGATGAATGTTGCAGGCCCCCTGAAGGCAAACGCTACACAGTGCATAGCACCCCGAGAACTCTCTCCCTCCCTCTTTCTCTCTGTTTCTCCCCTTCTCTCTCACTGTCTATTCGTCTCTCTGTCTATCTCTCCATTTCTATTCTGGCGTGTCTTTGCGGTTGTCGCCGATTGTCCCGAGCTGTTTGTCTATGTGGAGGATGTTCTCTGGTGTTCCTGTCCCACCAGACGATCCATCTTCCTATCTATCTGGAGACAGAGGAGATACTTCAGAACCCGCTCGCTCCTCCAAATGAGAAAGTAAAAGGCTTCCCTCCAGCTCCGTACCGCTAAAGATCAACTGTAAATCACGCTAATGGAATTCACGGCAGCGTGTGTGTGTGTGTGTGCGTGTGTGTGTGTGTTGTGTCTGTGAATGGGAGATGAGGCTGTATTCATTTTGCAGCAGCTATTGTACGGTAAACGCTCCCACGGCAAGTGCCCATCCGAGCGTGGAAGTGAATATATACTGCATACATTAGGTAGTGCTGCTCTTTTGTGGGCTCAGATGACATGAGTTTAAAGCGGGTGTGTGGGCGTGTGTGTGTGTGTGTGTGTGTGTGTGTGTGTGGAGAGGGGGAATGGGGTGGGGGGTGGGGGGATGGGGGGGCTCCGTCAAAGCGCTATAGGCATTCAACTCGAAAAGACATTTGGAAAACTGTACCGTGATGAAAAAGAGTTCAAAGAGAATGAGACTTTTATGATTTGTACTTGTGTTTCTGATTTGCCGAGGGATAAAGTGTAACTCGACAACATACTGTGCAATGGTTGCGGCATGAGCCGGATAAAGAGGGAGTGACAGACTGACAGACAGACAGACAGACAGCGAGAGAGACGAGAGGTAATCGATCACAGACGGGTTAAGACAAAAAGTGATAAAAGACCGAGAGAAGAAGTCAATAGGAGTTGTGTGGAGGTCATATAAGGGGGTGTGTGTGTATGTGTGTGTGTGTGTGTGTGTGTGCTTGCGTGTGCATGCGTGCAAGGAGACCTGATGCAACCCAGTGTAAAACTCTGACACGCAACAGTTCTTCGCCAGTCGGGTTAAATGGCAACGCACCGATAATGGAGACCCTTACTTAATCAGAGGTGTGAGTGAATACAGTGTGCGTCCACACACACACACACACACTCACACACACACACATGCATCCACACACCTAAATTCTGAGTGTCTTCACACTACACCAGTTTTTTCGCAGAACAAGAGCTGCTGCAATCACATTTTGTGGTGAAAATGGAAAGCAGGTTTGTTTCCATAAAGACAGACTGCAGGAGCTGCTATCATGTCCAACTGTCAAACACTTACAAACTACACATAGTACCAATTACTACCAACTTTACTACTTTCTCCATTTTCAACAGAGAATCAACCGCCACCAACTTTACTACTGGGACACTGTTTTTTCCACTTACCGATGCTTGTACGCAGCCCCATCCACTGCTTTACGACATTCAAGACAACATTCAAGGTTTATGACAGTCCCATACATACATTTGTCACTGTATCACCTGTCAGCAGTCATGTCATGCATGCTGTCCACAGTAGGGAGCTGACAGTTATATGTCTCAGAATATCATCTCATTAAATTATGTCAAATGTATCAATAAAACGCTTGCTGGCAGAGATGGTTGATGCTGTCCCCAACTTGCGTGAGTTGTCATAAATAACAAAGTTCTGCCGTTGCATAAACCTGAAAGTATGATTGGTCACTTTTGCTGATGACACGTTTTACGTTGTCAAAGCCACCATATTTTTATGGATTTTCCTATTCAAAACTGAGAGAGTGCACTGTTTCTACATATAATACTGTCTCTGCTAACACTACTTGAACCATTTTCGTTCTGGTTGTTTTGGTAAACTGTTAGCTGCCTGTGAAACCCCGCTTCCTTATTGTTGTGATTGGTCAGTCACCTCCTTTTGGTTGTGATTGGTTGGTCGTGTCGTCTTGGTTGTGATTGGTCAGTTGCTTTATCTTGGTTGTGATTGGTCACTTGCTTCATCTTGGTTGTGATTGGTCACTTGCTTTATCTTGGTTGTGATTGGTCACTTGCTTTATCTTGATTGTGATTGGTTGTTGCCGTGTCTTTTTTTGTCATAGGTCAATCACCTCCTCTTTGTTGTGATTGGTCAGCCACCTTGTCTTTATTGTGACTGGTCGGTTGCCTCCTCTTCATTGTGATAGGTCAGTGACCTCCTCTTTGTTGTGATTGGTCGGTCCAGGTCATTTGTTCTCCTCTAAAAAGCAGAACTTTTATCTCTGCTCTGCCTAAAACGAAACCAGGCGCACAGTGTTCTCCACTTCCTCACTGCCTTGCAGCCGCACTCTATTAACTTCACTGAAAAAAGACACTGGCAGTTTGACAAAAAGTACAGATTGCGTTCAGTCCCACGCTGCAGCGCAATGATGTATTAATACCATTCAAATAATTATCAGTTTCTCCGTGTAAACTAATAGATAACGCACCCAGAAGTGCATTCTCCTTTCATCCTTGCATACAAGACGAGGATTAAGGGAGTTGTGTGAAAAATCGCTGCTAAAATGCGGAATGGGATTCACAGTTGATGTTAAATTTTCAGAACAATACAACTTTTACTTCCTTTTGATTCATTAGCTACTGTGGAATGAAGAACAAGACGAATGTGAACATGAACAAACAGCATTGAGAGAGAGACAGGGTAGCTATCCATGGTGCTGAATCCTCCATCTCCCTGCACCAGATGCTTAGCCTGTACATTAAATATCCCCTATAGCCGCTCTGTTCTCCGCGGGAACTTCGTTTGGCGATCGGACTCTCCAGGGGGTTCCCTCGTCCGCCGGTCGCCTCCGTCTATTAACGCTACACCTGAACAGGTGGAGCGCTAGAGCACACACCAGTGCAATCTTAGATATCAAACAGGCAGACAGATTGAGCATGGGGAGATCTCCCACTAGGGGGAAACGGAGGACTTTGTTGTGTTTCGGCGAAAAAAAAAAACACCGCGGGGGAAATGGAGAGATAAACTGGAGGATAAAACTTTCAGCGGTCGCAGATTGGGAATGGATGTCTTTGACGGCGGGGACTTTCTTGTGCTCGACTTGAGGTTTTTGGAGCCATATGTGGAGAAGATGAATGCGGGAAATAGATCGGCTGTTTGACTTTGGTCTTACTCAATATTTAGAAACTCGCGGCAACTGTTGCCGTCGTCTTTCTGTCGGCGAAATCTGTGCATCTGGAGCTTAGGGGGGGCAATCTGGTCTCTGAGGAGGCCTGGGTGTCGCGGTGCAATCAGGACCGTGGGGTGGCATGCACAACACACACACACACACACACACACACACACACACACTAATGCATCCCTCTGTCAGTCTGTAAAACATACTTCTCTTTCTGTACACACACTATTTTCTCCCCTTCTCTCCCTCTCTCTGTAAAACACAGGACATACACAGTTCTTTCTCTGTCTCCATGTGCAACACACACACACACACGCACACACACACACACACACACACACACACACACAGGATTGCCTCCCTCTGTCAAACACATACTTATCTTTCTATGTAAAACAAAAATACACACACTATTTTCTCCCCCTCTCTCTGTAAAACACAAGACATACACAGTCTTCTCTATGTGTCTGCATGTCAAACACAACACACACACACACACTCCGGCATCCCCGCCCCAGGCAAAGTCACAGGCTGCGTGTCCCCCATTATCAGAGGCGATTAGAGGCCCTATCAGCCCACCGACAGCGACGACAGGCGTTTTAACACACCTATCACAGCCCTCTCACACACACACACACACACAGCCGCAGCAGCATATGGCGAACACCGTTTGCCCCCTCACTAGAATCACTCCCTCCACTCCTATCCGACTTGACAATACAATAAAACACACACAAAAACAATCTCCCCTCCTCTTTCTCTCTCTGTCCTCCTCTCCCCCTCTTGTCTGCCTTTGTCTTTGTGCAGAAAGTGAATGTGGAGCGACTCCATAATCAATTTACTGTGGGTTTGTGTTTTTGTGTGTGGGTTGGATTATCAGTTGTGTGTGTGTGTGTGTGTGTGAGTGTGTACTGCTCCGTCAGTGATATGATCCAGGCTGTACGTCTCGCTAGGTCAGAGTCGACACTCCGACAAGGTCAGCCCTTCACCGCTGATGGAAACTATCTGTCTGTCTGACCCCATACTGCAAAAAAAATGCTGTTTAGTAATTTACACTCTCCTTGACAGGGGAACCACGGCTCCTTGAAAAGTCTGAGAAAGTCTCTGTGTTTTCTTCCAAATAAGTGTTCTGCTACTCTGTATATGTCTTTCCTTGGAAAAATCATCTGCTGCACTGGAAGCGTTTTACGTTTCTGGTTTGTTTAGAATAAATAGAAGAAGAAGTGGGTAGTTAGCACGAGCAGTGATAGCCACCATGGCTGAAGAAAAGAGCGCCACCTACAGAGACTCAAACTACATCAACAGAAAATCTAAGCTCCGCCCACACTGTTTGTTTGACAGGTGATCTCTGGGAAGTGCAGTGCAGAAACACAAAACAAAAAAAACTGAACAATTTAAAGTAAATTATCTAAATTTAAGGCCTTAAAAAAGCATTAAAATGTCAGTCAATACAGTTAGATGTCATTTTTATCTGCCATGTAATGACAGGTTTCTTTCTCATTCATAATTATTAATTCACTCTTTAGTTTTTAATTAAGAATAACGTAAGTTATTCTTAAATCATATAATGGTATTGACAGATTGTTTACATTCTGTGATATTTGGTCCAGTGCAAGAAGATTTGTGAAGTAGAACAGGGTTAATACAAAATGCAAATCATGTCCATCTGCTTTAATAAACACAATTGAACATCATGTAGCTTTAGCTTTAACACTTAATTTCACAGTGTCCATTTTCTTAAACTGTTAAATTGGTGTTAAATTCAATTCCAGGTAGCATTAAAAGGTCTTAACTTTGGCTTTCTGAGTTCATTGGCTTTTGCTGGGATCGAACCTGAGACCTTCTGGCTGCCACATTGCATATACTTCCAAATATTTTTCAAAATATACAAAAATTGGCCAAAAAAGTTATGTACCTACATTTGTTGTCAACAGCGCATAGGAAGAAAATGAGTAACACTTTACTTGAAGTAGTGCTCATAAGGCATTATAAGCGCATTGTGAGTGTATAATCATAATTAGAGTGTAAATATTATAATCAATCAGAGCATGATATAAACACAATGTGAAATAAATGTAGGGAGTTTAATAACATGATATTAAATTGAATTTGTCTGATGATTTTACTGTAAGAGTTTACCTCTGTTTTTAATGGGTTTATAATCTGTTTGTAATCCATCACAATGCACTCTAAGTAACCAGAAATTGTATTTCCAGTGTCCAGAATATATTTCAAATGGGCCAATTTCTGTATATTTTAATCTCTCAAAGAATATTGTGAAGTGTAAGTGAATGTATTTTTTTGTTTTGTTTTTGGCACTATAGTACTGTGAGTCGGCTCGCCTGTCGTCTTTGTTATTTCACTATTCGTCTGCCTCTCTGCCTCTCTGCCTGTCTGCCTGTCTGCCGATATTTATTCCTGTCTGTCTGAAACTATCACCTAGGAGGGAAGGATGGAGGGGACAGAGAGAGAGAGAGAGAGAGAGAGAGAGTGATTGAAAAAGGGAAAGAAATTGTTATATGGTAGAGGACACGGGATATTAAAGTTTAGAGACTGAGACGCACTCAGACTGCTCCAGATTGCATATAAAGACATGGAGCTGCTTTCTGGGCTCCACATCACTGGTGATGAACAGCCAGCCAGTCAGATGGAGCCGTCAGATGCCAGTTGTGTGTGTGTGTGTGTGTGTGTGTGTGTGTGTGTGCGCGTGCGCGCGAGTGTTTGGGAGACATAAGAGAAAATATTGGACAAGCAAAAGAGGATGATAGAACAGCAACAACAGTGCTTTCATTGCTTTCACCTTTTTCTTTGTCATTCTCTCTCTCACTCTTTCCCTCCCTGTCTGTCAGTCGCTGGCACAGCAGCGCTCATTTTGGCAGCCATATTAGATTTTGTTTTAGTCACAAACTTAAAACATTATTTATAACTGAATAAGTTAGTTGTTTTTCGTCACATTTTAGCCGTTTAGTCCATCTTAAGTTGTGAAATCTCCTGATTTTTTTGCCTTTGTCACATCCGTGTCTGTCAGATTTGGTCTTGATCCGTCTCTGATGTCTGTTCTGGCTGCGGTACAACAAGTCAAAGCTTCCAAACAGTTTTCAGAAAACTTGTAAAGGACAGATGGTGAGAATATGCATGGAAAATAGGTGGAGAATATGCATTCATGTCCTCAAACAACACGACCAACTATAATTGAATGTTAAACAGCCTCATCAAATTTCATGCCCATTGGTCTGCTGATACATTTTAGTCTTGTCACGTTTTTGTATGCCATTAATACACTGGGGTTGGTGTTTGGAGGGTGCTGAAGTCGAAACACTAATATGAGTGTTGCACTTTTAACACTATATTTAGGTTTTGAAACTCAAAATGTGGCAAATCACTACTAAAGTGAGAGTTAGAGAGCTATACCCAGTTTTAAGTGTTTCCATACACATGTAAGAGACTTTCAAGACACCAAAGTGTTTTGAAAGTTGAGTGCATTTCCCCCTCAATTTATAAATGAGCGTCTTTAAATAGCACCTTTTTTATTTTACATAAGGGGGGTTTGATCGTTTCAATAACCAATAAAATGCAAAATCTGGATTTTTTTTAGAGTTGCCACCACATTTTGGGTTTTAAAACACTTTCTACTGACTAGGCTCCCTTGCTGCCCAACTTTGCACTTCATTAATTAAACATAATTTGTCAAACTCATTGATATACTGTAGATCTCCTTGAAAACTGTCTGTACAACCTGGCTGGCTGCTGTCTGCAGATCATCACTCAACCTTTTTGTTCCCGCCGTCTACACCTTTTCATTCTCTCAACTTCCGATCCCTCCGTCGCTCCCAAGACCGAGCTTCACGGGGAGGAAGGGAAGAATGGGGAGGACGAGATGGTGGGAGAAGGGAGAGAGGGGAGGAGAGGAGAATAGAGGAGAGAAGAAAACAGAAAGGAAGAGTAGGGAGGGGAGGACAATACAGGAGAGGAGAAAAGAGGAGAAGGGAGGGAAGAGGAGAAGGGAGGAGAAAGGAGAGGATGATAGGAGAATAGAAGAGAAATTAAGAGAAGAAAAGAAAGGAGAAGAGAACAGAGGGGGGGGAGGAGAATACAAGAGAGGAGAAAAGAGAAGAGAAGGGAGGGGAAAGGAGGAGAATGGAAGGGAGAGGAGCATAGGAGAATAGAAGAGAAAGGAGAAGAAGAAAAGACAGGAGAGGAAAGTAGAGGGGAGGAGAAAGGATGGGAAAAAAAGAAAGAGAAAATGAAACACAAATACAGGTATTTCGCCTACTATCCTCTCTCCTTTGCCACCCTCTTTATTCTCCCCTTCATTTCTCAAGTCTCTCATTCTGTTCTTTTATTTAATTTATTTTACAGTTTCTTACCCTTGAAAAAGCGCTCTGGAAAATCATACATCTTATTATGACTTGTTATGGCTTTTCTTAAGCATGGCCTGAATCTGAAGTGAAGTGTCTTTTTTTCCCCCTCCCTCTTTCTCCCCACCCCTCTTCTATCCCAGTCAAGCAGACTGCCTTGCCTTTGGCTGCACCCTTATCTTTTCTTTTTCTTCTCCCTTTTTTTTTTTCTTCAGTCCTCCTTTCTTTCTTCAGCCAAGCTCATTCTCTCCATCTGCCTGGAGCGAGGGATTCTTCTTTTGGCAGAATGGGCAAAGTGTGGCAGAGGGATGAGGCTCTGCTGTACAGTATAGTCACAAAATGATACGCCTCATTTCAGCGGTTTACACTGAAAGAGGAGGGTTCAAGGGTTCTTAGGTTAGTGTTAGTGGTTGTTTGGAGCCATAATGACTCAAAGAACCAGATTTGTTAGAATAAAACAAAATAATAGGAGTGATTTCATCCTTAACAACACCCAAAAAGTTCAACTAAAATTTCCAATTTACAGTTTATTTTTGTTTTTATACCAGTAGGCAAGGAGTAGAGCTGGTTAGGATTGCCTTCAACATAATGTCTGAACAAAATGGTACCATAAAATAGTTCTTTAGTTTTGTAACATAGCAGAGCTGTTGCTTTTCTTCTTGTTCGGATTGTTCTACATGGGACTTTTATGGTGCTGTAAATAACTCTTTGAGAATGCATGAAATCCTCCAAAACCAACAGTATAACAAGAATGTTTTTAAAGAGTAACTAAACCAAACCCAAATCTTTGGTGAAGTTTGACACCTAATGGTGAAAAGTAGGGTACTGAACTAGCCATCTGCTGGCTGGTCTTGGCTGGTGAAGAGGTAGGTAGCAAGTTTACTAGTTTGTTTACTCACTCGCTTCATCGATTCTGCCAATACGAGAATTTCTTTCAGGAATGAGAGGGGGAGAGTGCCGCTTTTAAACAGCGAGGGAGGAGACAAGCTACTTTAAAAAAAAAATGAAAAGCTCCTGAATGGAGCAGGAGGAGCTTCGTTCTGGAGCGGAATTTGACAACAAGCTTTAGGAAAGAGGTGAAAACAGCAACACAGCTGGCTGCTGTGTGGATATTGGTTCATATCAATATGTCTCAATGAAATCACATAGCACACGTTAGTTTCAGGGTTGGTTATAAGGTCTGAAATCACTTATTGGAGCTTTAATTCCAACAGGAGATCTTAGATACATGGGCATTGAGACTATTAAAACTCCACCTAGAGGTGGGGATCGGGAAAGAATCCTTCTTCAAAAGGAATGTTTTTGGATACATTTTCTTGATACACTGGAGCCAAGGGGACTCAATGAAGAGTTGTCTTTTGTTTTTTTTGTGATGTTTTTCTGTTATGTTGAAACATGGAGGTATGCCTAACATAGATCATGTTTAGGCTATGCATAGATGAAGAAAATTAATTAATTAGGCTATTTTGCAATGTATAGGACTACATAAATATTTGTTTATTGTTGGAATAGCCTAGAGGTTGCTTCATGTCCTCTGAGTGTTGTTATGATTAGGCCTTATGTCCTCTGAGTGTTGTTGTTAGTACATCTAAAAAAATGATAACTAATATGTGATTTCTTTGGAAGCTGATTACCAATAAGAGTCACCTGCGAGTGACCGATTCAGTTTGTTTGCCTAAAAAGCACACTGAAGAAGGACGTCTTGCCCGAAACGTCTGTGCGGCAATAAATATAAATTAATTGTAGTGCTGTCCTGGATTATTTCGTTACACATTTTTTGAGGATTCAGCACCCACATAAATAACTGAAAAATCCAACTGAGGGTTGAGCGCATTTTTTGGTAAATAGGTTTAATTCCAACCAATCAGACGGTTCTTTGAGTCACTATACAGAACCATTCCCTGACCAAAGAACCCTTGGAGAACCCTCCACTTTCTGGAAAACAGAAGAGGGCAACAAACAGTTAAAGTATTGAACATGTGTGACAGACTGTGAGAAAGAAGTACACACTGAAGCTAACAGAAGAGGTAGAAAAAGACACTAGAATTACTTTACCTCAGCAATGGAAAAGCAATTATCCTTCCATGATAGTGTGACCTCTGTGTACCATACACTATAACGGCATTCTGAATAGGGAGAGCAATAGAGATGGCCGACGGAGACCTGAGGAAATGGCCTGTAGCCTCCTGTCTCTTAGTGTGTATGCCACAACATATTGTATGTAACGCGGAAAGGGCATCATGCATTTGTATTCCATCAGTGTGTATACCAATACCGCTGTGACAAATATCTTCTGCAGCCAATCTGGGCTGTTGGTGAAAAGTTCATCTGCAGAAAGCTCTTATTCGACTCGACGAACCATCGACGAACACGCCAATGGTGTACTCTTTAATTTTTGGATAGTCCGTGTTCGCGTTGACCAATCGCCAAGATGTTCTCGATAATGGTACATCGAAGGAGAAACTTCTTTTTTTTTTTTTTTGCTACTCCTCATTTATCCCACCTCAGATTGTTGATGTCTTTATTGCCACAAGCGACAGAGAGAAAATATTGGTGTGGGAAGAGTCGTGAGAGGTTTAGGGAGGGAAAGGCAGGGAGTCATAAAGAGAATGAGAAGAAGAGGCGGACAGGGAGCGCTGAAAAGGAGGAGGAGGAAGATGACAGGATGTGAATTTCATGCCAGTCGGAGACATAAAAAATGTCTACGTGGAATCGAGTGGAGGGGGTGTGGAGATTAAATGCGTATCCCGCCTCGTTTCCAAGAAAAAATGGTGTATCGGAGTGGCCAAAGGTCAACGAGACCCTTGGACAAACCCCTGATTTTGCACTGGGTCCCCTTTGCGGAACGAAAAACGTTTGTGGGAAAGATTTGTTACAGTTGAAAATGAGGGCGTTCTCAATCCATTTGCTTTGGCCAAGATTCAGGACTGTTCAAGCTGTGGCTTTGTTACATTTCCACATTGTTTTGGTTACGTATCACATGGCAAAATTTCAAGCAAACCATAGCTTACCATCTAAAGCCACATGGGAACAGTCGTTTCTTTCATCGGTCAGAAGACATTCTTGCGGGGTAAAACTTGACCTTAACCCATAATTCACAATGTGTTTAATCCATTATGCACAGTGCTTCCTGTAGTTTGGTGGGATCTCGGTCAGATCATGTTCTCCCTCTAAATGAAGCTCCAGGGTTGGGTTGGAAACCTAGCGAGAAACCCCCTTCAAAGTCATAGTCGGATTGCTGTGCTGTCATACGGACAAACGGGGTTCAATGATAACTACTGCAAACCAACTAGGTGGGAAAATACCCAGAGTTCAGTTTAGCTCAGCTCCCTTGAAAGCAGTGAATGTTTAAATTTGGGGGTTACATGTGTGTAGGGTGAGACGGTGCTTTTGTATGTTTTATATACAGGGGGTGGGCAAAATAACGGAAACACAGCATGTAAAAGGAAGAAACTAAATCACATTTACAAAAGCAGCGACACAGGCCAGTCACATTAATTAAGCTGAACGCTGTGGAGCAGTATGTGTCAGGAGGTTTGACAATCATCACTTTAATATTTCAGTTTTCAAAGCTAACAGACTAACTAACAGAGATCCAAAGAGACCCAATAGGAAGATCAGTCACATAAACGACAAAATTAGTCTGGAAAATCAAGACAACATCTACCAAACACAGACAAACTGCATCAGTAAAGAGGAACACTAGTGGCAAGTGGAAGCTCACTAAATGCTGTTTCAGAGGCTTGTCTACCGCAACAAGAATAAACATCTGTGGGAAACAGTCAATACTTGGAATTTTGGGGAGTTTTGGGGCATGAAACCGGTCAAATTTAAAGACAGTCAATGAAATATCATGAAATATCAGCAGCTTGATTCCAAAAATATGGGTATTCTTATCGGCTGTCCCCTCTTTGTTTGTGTGTGTGTAAGCACATAAGCATTTTAATGATAGAACACTTGCCACTATACACACACTGTATGTACACAGCTAACAGTGGCAAGTGGAAACATTTTTAACCCGGTGACAGCAGGTTGCATCCGTCTGCCACCTTCTAGCATCACAATAATATTTGTTGCTGATGTTCAATATCTTTAAATTTGACAATTTTCGTGCCCAAAGCGTCCAAAAAATTCCAAGTATTCAGTGTTTGTCAGAGTGGAAAAGCATCTGAAACAGCATTTAGACCATGTTTGACTCTCTCTCTCTATTCTCTCTCTTTTCTCTCTCTTTTCTTTTCCTTCTCTGTCCTTTTTCTTCTCTCTCTATCTCTGTGTCTCTGTCAGTGCTGTATAAACCAACATGGTGTAATAATGGTGTTAGTAACTGAAACACACACGCAGAGGGAGAGAGAGAGAGAGAGAGAGAGAATAAAAGACAACTGGGACCCAAACACTATCTCTCTGTGTTTGTCTCTCTCTGTCTCACTCCCGCTTTCTGTCCCTCTTCTTCCTCTTTCTGTCTCACTTGCTGTCTCTTTTCTTCTTTCAATCTAATTCAATTTTCTTTCTCGCTTGTTTTTTCATCTCTCTCTTGTGACTCTCACTCTTTCTCCTCTCTCTTTTTTTTCCTCTCTGTCTCTTCCTGTCTCTTTCCTCCCACTATGTCTCTCTCTCATTAATGCTGCTGTCAGTTGCCCTGAGCAACATTTATTGTGTATTGCGTGCATGTATGGATGTTGTCATGAGTGTATGTGTGTGCATCAGGGTGTAAACAAAATGTACATCTCCTTGGCAACCAACAAAATTTAATGTAAAATGTGATTTTTTATTTTTTTTTGGTGGGAGTGCAGAGAAAAGCTTCAAAACATGTCTAGTAAATCCAGCTATCTCTCTATCGCTCTCTCTCTCTTTCTGTGTTCATATTCCAACATTGCTTGAGCAGGCAGACCATAATATACACTCAGTGGCCACTTTATTAGGTCCACCTACAGCTAGCTAGCTAGTGCTAGGTAGGAACCACTTTTCCTCCGAAGGTAATCATTTGGCTTTATTCACATGGTAGCCATATTTGATTTCCATGGGGAAATACTATGCGGAAGACTGTGAAGCAAACGGAAACATAGCAGCCAAAAAATAAAATGCCTATACCAAAATCTTCCTTTGGCTACAGCAACTGGACTGAACAGTACAGTTATCGAAGCTAAAACCTGCTAACACCAGTGTTTGTTTACTTAGCAACAATGTTAGCCCATGCTAGCAGTCAGCTACTTTATGCCGTTAGCGTTAACATTTACTAATACAAAACTGATATTTTAGAATATTGCGTCCAGTTTTTAATTTCTCTATTGCTTCAATGTTGAATTAGAAAATTAAACCGATTTTGTAGCACCTTGGTGCATACATTTGCATAGTAATGAGTAAAAACTGATTTTCTTGAAACTACAATAACTGTTTGCTTTAAGTTTCAGAGTTCATATTAATACCACCCATGCAAATATGTATGTTGACATATAAATGTTTGCTAATGAATGTACCTAACCTATTAACACGTGTCTCTTGTTGGTTATGCTCGGTAAACTCTATAGACACTGTAGTGCCAAAATCCCAGCTATACATGACTCCCTGTCAGGAGGAGCCAACTGAGTAAATGGAGACGTGTCCCTAATAAAGTGGCCACTAAGTGTACTTTCTAGGGTTGGCTGATATAACTTTACAGTCTCTACAACCCTCCCAACCACTTCCTTCTTTCATTCAACAACATTGTTGTCATGACTGATAATCAGAAACAATATGGCCTACACAAACAGTTTATACATTGAATTTATCCTGAGATGATGAATTATTCATTTTGAAAACTATACAATAGCACATAAATATCTATAACATATAGCATCGCTAACATTAAGAGCATTAATTCATTCATTAATTGCCTTTACCTGCTTATTCCTCTTCAGGGCCACGGGGGGGAAGCACCCTGAACAGGTCACCAGTCCATCACAGGACTAAATACAGAACATGTAGTTATACAAATAATTCAAAATGCCAGTAAGGGCGTATCAGACATTGCAGTAACCATTGTGTGTGTGTGTATGTTCTCATCCCTCTTGTTTCATCTATCTCCTCATTCTCTCTGTTGCGCCTCCTCTCTATATCACCCCCACCCCTTCCTTTTCCCTCTCCCATTCCCTCCATCGCTCCCTCCCTCCCTCCCTGCCATCAGTTTCTCCGCGGCTACGTTTCCTTATGCTAATGAGGCTAAGCCGGTGGTGCCAGTGTTGACGCTGCAGGATACATTCACAAACACTTAACCCTTCCAGGAGAAGCGTGGCGTGGTGCACGCAAACCCCCCTCCCATCCCACCCCACCCCCCCCATACCCCGCACTCCTCCCCACCCCTCACCCATCATCAGAAAGCACATTTTAAATGTCAATTGGCAACGTACAGGCGAGAGGCCACGAAGTGCTTTGAAAACATGCCTCTGCAGTGTTTTCATGTTTTATAGAAAAGGGCTTTAATCCAAGGCTGCAAACACTCTCCCAAAGCTGGAAGGGATTCAGGGTGCAGTACAGTTGGTTTTCTTTGGTCCGAACCTGGAAAAGTTGACTTTGTTGCATTTTTGTATTGTTCGGTTCGTTGGGGTTCACACTGCCCAATTACAAGAGAACCAGGGCTTGTAAACAAAATCCACATGGACTCACAAACAGCTTGTTTATTGGACAGAGTTTTGGTATCCTGTCATCCTGCCAGGTTAGAGAACAAATCTGATTCCAGTCTCTGTAACTTTAGCTCAGCATTTGTCTGTGCTCTTCCTCTCTGGTGTTTCATACCATTTAAGAACACATGAAGAAATAGCTGCATATGAGCACCAGCATCATCATCATCATCCTCCCTGCTGAAATGTCCTTGAGCAAAACACTGAATCCCTAGCTGACCTCTGACCTCTGTGATCACTGTGGATGAGTAAAAACATAATACAAGGTATTATGGTAAAAGTATTTTAAAAGATGATAACTCCTCAGGTAGACTGTTCCAAAGCCTAAGGGCCTTGTGATAATGTAATAAACTGCCAGATAATGTAATAACAAAAATTTTTTGACACCACTTATTATGTAACAATTGTTGTTTGACATGATTGTGTATTACATTATCAGGAAAAACAATATTACAGTAACAGGTTTTGTTACATTTTCAACTCATTTAGAGGTTATTACATTATCCAGGAGTTATTACATTATCAGTTGCTAGAGGTCCGGATGAGAAAAGCCCTGTCATCCGATAAAGAGATGAAAAAAGAGGAACATTTCACTCTGCACCCATTCACAATGAACACTTCTCCTCTGTAGCCTTCTCCCTCTCTTCCATCCTTTCTTCCTTTGATCCCTTACCTTCCTCCCTGCAAAGCGAAATTCACCCCGAATCATCCCGACCCTGCTCAAATCTCAGCATGCCACCGAGGGAACCCGGCTCTCCATTTTATTTTGCTTTATTTGTGCTTTTTTAGCATTTCTAATTGGAAGACTTGGGAATGAAAAAGTGAGGGGAGGAGGAGGGCGGCGATGGAGGGATAGAGAGAGAGAGAGAGAGAGAGAGAGAAAGAGAGAGAGAGAGAAAGAGAGAGAGGACGGTGGGATAGAGGAATGGAAGTGAATTGAATGTGAGAAAAGGGTTGATTAAGATTCGCAGGCAACAACCCACCACACCCCCCTCCCTTCCCCCCCACTCTCCCCCAGCCCCACTGGGCATTGGTGATGAGGAGATCACAGAGGCCTAAAGCTGTATCCGATCCTCGAGAGAGAGAGAGAGAGAGAGAGAGAGAGAGAGAGAGAGAGAGAGAGAGAGAGAGAGAGAGAGAGGGAGGGAGAGAGCTCATAAACACTCCCTCCTCTCAGCTCACCTCTATAGGCCTGCCGGGTAGACTGTTTAGCGCAGTCAGGGAAATCACTTTCTATTGCCAACTTTACGAGGAGTTCACTTTTTTGGGGGTTATAGGTAAGTGAGATGAGAAGGATGACATTATCAAGGGGTCAGAGGTCATTGCCGGGGATATAGTGCAGGCTAAAGCAACCTAAACTCAGCCTAACTACCTTTTTATTAGTGGAATAGAGTGATGTTAGTCCGATATAAATCTTTATGACGTAATTTCATATTATACATCATTACAAGTAGCATGAAACTGATGTAAGTTATAAGGATAGGTTCTTTAAAGGGACAAAAAAAGCATAAATGAGTCCTTTCAATAACTGATTTCTGTTTAAGTTTCAACTTTAGGTATTCTGTCATAATGAAGAGGTTATCATGGTTATCATTCACTGTCAGACTTTTGGCAGTGACACCCTGCAGACTAGGAACATGCCAGATGCAACATGTGAAGTAAGGAACACAGTTTGTTTTGTCTGTTACACCTTAGGATAGATCAAAAACTGCAGCTTTTATTATAGAAAAGCGTTTATTTTTCTGTATGCGTCTAATATTCTTATATGTATTTCAGCCAATATGGATTTTTGAAGGCCTTTACATATATTTTTAGATTGAAGCTAATGTTATTTCGATATTCAGTAGCTTCATATTCAACTGTTTTTATGCCATGAAATTAAAAGTATTCAGTGCTTCCCTCAGAATTGTATTCTTGTCAGGGTGGAAAACACCTGAAACTTAGCATTTAGACTTTCTCACTAGAATCAATTCAGTTTAAGAGCTTAATTCCCATAGACAACCAGTGTAGTATTCAGTCACTATCATATCAGAGGTGGATGATACTAACTGGCTGATATCTGATTTTTAATAAAAGGACAATATTGGCCCCATATATCGGTCTAACCCTGATCTACTCCCTCGGTAGTTGACTTGTAGCTCCTGGTGTTGGCACACTGCAACAGTATTGGAAAGCAGTAAAATGAAAACACAACTGTAGATAACTTAGTCAGGGAGATATGAATGGTTTGTAACTCTCAGTGGATACAGGTGTGTAATTCTGTTAATATTTTTCCAAGTAATAAACTTAGTCACAGAGTACTGAGCATGGCTCCTTCTTTATGTCCCCTGAGCCAATAAAGTGTGTGTGTGTGTGTGTGTGTGTATTAAATGGAGGTGTCTGTGTATTCATATTACCATAATCAACGCTGGGCCTTGCTGCTTAGCATGTGCTAATGAGCGCAAGCTCTGTTATTGAAGAGACCAAAGAGTAGAGAAGGGTGGGATGAGTCTGTGTGTGTGTGCGTGTGTGTGTACTTTTCATGTGTACTCATGCAAGTGTGTGTGTACATGCAAGTCTGTAAGTGTGTGTGTATGTACTTTTCGTGTGTATTCATATGAAAGTGCTTGTGTGTGTGCGCACGCGTGTACATGCATAGATGTGTGTATAAGTGTGTGTGTGTGTGTGTGTGCACACGGGTGTTTGTGTATGTACTTTGCATGTGTACCATGTGTGTGTGTGAGTGTGTGTGTGAGTGTGTGCAGATGAAGCCTGCCAAGGTCTGTTTTCCCTGCTTTCCATATTTAATAAGATGTGACTGCCTCTAACAGATGATCTACATATTTCCCCGTGAACCAAATGCATTTTAAGGAGTTGGCAGCCGTAATTAACGCGGTCAATTTCCAAAACTCCAAATGTTGTTTCTTCTCCTTTTCTTTTCCTTTTTTTCCAACGCTCGCGCAGGAATCAATACAGCGGCTAATTAGGGGTTATTTTTGGAACACGCGGAACGGGGATGCGAGGGGAGGATTGTTATTAGCGCAACACTTTAATGTGGCTGAGAATATTCGGGAAAAACGAGAACGTGAACGGCGCTCTTGGCAGCCGTCTCCTGCTGTGGAGAGCGGAGGACGGCGGTGAACTCTGCATCACCTCCGCAAGGTCGCGTTCATACAAACTATACAGCCACTGCCTGGGAACGGAAGGCAAGGACAGAGTTCCTTTTCTTGCCTGGCTACACAATTTTCCCTCTTAGCCTTGATCCAGATCATACTTTTCCAGTTATTAGCCACATACCCTGAGTGCACTGTGCACACACTCATAATGCTGTAATATACATTTTCCCCATACTTTTCATTCATACATCCTATTTGCTCCTGCAACGTTCCAGTCATTACCATTCCATCTTATCATATCATGTCGTCATATCTGACCATTACAGGATAAATCCCAGTCAAAATGTAAGTGGATTTGTGGTTTCTATTAGACCACTGATAATCTAAAAAAAAAGAATACAACCCTTTTCAGTGCTGCACAGGCCCAATGACACAACCAAGTATGCAAAACAACTGAAAAAAGCAACATTCAATCTCTTTTATACCAGAAACAAAGGACTTCATGGCCATCTCTCTTTCACTACAACAAAAGCGTGTTGTAGCTCTTCTTTACTCAAACACAATTCCGGCAAGCCAACAAAGAACAAAGATGAACTTAGCGTGCTACGAGAACACTTGTGAAGTGCCCGTAACTAGTCTTGTTGCATGGTAATATCTTTGGCAAAAGAACACAACCGTTTTCACTGAGGTACAAGCCCAGTGACAGTAACAACCAAGTATTCTGTTGCACCCAAAACAACTGTGTTCTAGCTCTTTATGTACCAGAACCAAATTACAATGAGCCAATGAATAACAAAGATGAAGTTAGCATGCTTAGACATGCTTAGACATGCTAACTGACACCTAGTTAGCTGTCGCCAGTAACTAGTCTTGACCTGTTCTAGCTCTTTATTACCAGAACTAAGTGACTTCTAAGCCATCTCTCTTTCACGAAAAGCCAACGAAGAACAAAGGTGAACTTAGTGTGCTAAGAGAAGACTTGACAAATGCCTGCAACTACTTTCACTGACAACAAATAGAACCATTTTGACTAGAAAATAAACCCCCAACAATGGAAAAAAAAGACATGTTCTAGCTCTTTATTAGCAGAACCAAATAACTTCCAAGCCATCTCTTTGAAAAGCCAACAAAGAACAAAGATGAACTTAGTGTGCTAAGAGAAGCCTTCACAAACGGCTGCAACTACTTTCGCTGATAACAAAATAGAACTATTTTGACTAGAAAATAAACCCCCAACAATGGAAAAAAAGACTTGTTCTAGCTCTTTATTAGCAGAACCAAATAACTTCTAAGCCATCTCTCTTTCACGAAAAGCCAACGAAGAACAAAGATGAACTTAGTGTGCTAAGAGAAGACTTCACACAAAAACAGAACCACTTTCACTACAAAATAAACCCCCCAACTACTGAAAAAAGACATGTTTATTACCAGAACTAAATAACTTCTAGGCCATCTCTCTTTCACGAAAAGCCAACAAAGGTGAAGACTAAGACTAAGACTAAGACTTCACACATAAACAGAACCACTTTCACTACAAAATAAAAAAAAGACATGTTCTAGCTCTTTATTCTGCAGAACCAAATGGCAGAGACTGCGAAGGGAACACTGGAGAACAACTTGTCTTGTCGGATGATAATTTCTCCGGTGAAAGAACAGAGGCGTTCGCCGCGCGGCGCAGACAGGAGGACACGAATTCAATCCGTCATCCTCCCATCAACTGAGCGATAGGAGAGCGAGGGATTTGAGAGGAGAATCTCCCGATAGAGGAGTTAGAGGAGGCTGACATGCAGGCGGACTTTTATCTGCGCCTCCTCCCTTCTTCTCTCCCTCCCCCCCTGTCAGGTGTCAGGCCTCAGCCATCAGTCAGTCAATGGGAAAGACTTTGCTGCTGCGATGGAGGCTGGCGCTTCACACACCTCCAGTGACACGCTGTTTCTGTGTCTGTCTTCCTCTCTGTTTTTCATTCTTTCATTCTTTCTGTCCTCCTTGAATTCTCTGTTACTTTCTTTCATTATTTCTGCTTTTTTCCCCCTTTTTCTTCCTTTCTTTGCTGTTTTTTCCTTCCCTTTACATCTTTCCTATTTCTCTTTCTTCCTTTTTCTTTGTTTCTTTCTTTCTTTATTTTGCCCTTCCTCTTCTGTTTTTCCTTCTTTCTTCACTGTTTTCTCCTTCCTTTTTAGTTCTTCCTTCTCTTCTTCCTTCCATCTCTTCTTCCTTTCTCTGTCTTCCTTTTTCTTTCTTTCTTTCACCCCTTCCTCTATTCTTTGTTTTGCCTACATTCTTCCTTTCTTTGCTGTTTTCCCCTTCCTTTTTAGTTCATCTTTCCTATCTCTTCTTTCTTTCTCTTTCTCCCTTTTTCTGTTTTTCTTTTTTTCTCTCTTTTTCTTGTTCTCCATTGTCTTTCTGTCTTTCTCTCCATTTTTTCTTTCAGTCCCTCCTATCGTTCCCTCCTCTATTTCTTTCTTTCTTTCTTTTCCTTTCTTTCCTGCTTGTCCTTTCTTTTCTTTCTCTTTCTTTGTCACATGCAGTCACATGCACACAGATGCATGCCCTCTCACACACATATATGCATGCACACACATACAGTATATACACACACACACACACACAGTGCAAGTTCTCCATGGTCACCTTACAGGTAGATGCCTAATCATGTCTTTCTCTCTGTCTCTTCCTCCTCCTCCCTCTTCCTCTAACCCTCTCTCCTCCACTACTTTACATTATGTATTTTTTGTGTCTGTCTTTTTAAGCTACAAACAGCGTGTTGTTTATCACTTCCATCTGCTGAGTGCATGGCGGTTATTAGAAATGAAGGCAATGATAGAGAGCTCACCTTTTAATCTACCCCCTCATCCCTGCCTGAATTTTAACATCTTCACATCACTTCTCCACAGAGGGAGAGAGAGAGAGAGAGAGAGAGAAAGGTTGAAGGGAGGGGGGGACCTCTGCATTTGCTCTCAACAGAATATCAAAGCTTTTTTGTTCTGCTCAGTTTCACGCTATTGATTTCTTCACCCCCACTGCCATGAAAACAGAAACTTTCTTTTCTTGTCTCCTTTTCTTTTTTTTTGCCCCCTTCTCTCTCTCTCTTTTTCTTTTTTGCGGTCTCGCTCTTTCAGCCTTTCAGCAGCTTTTGTGGGAAATAATGAATCTTCTCCTGAGCACGGTGTCATTTACATAAATGATTATATTGCAATTTCACACTTATTTGCATGGGCTTGTGAGGCCTTCTTATGAAAGTCGTATATTATTCTGTCTGCACTGCCCAAGCAATTTAACAAGAGGAAAGTGGGGGGGGAATCGGAGAGGACAAGTCACACTACGTCTTCCTGCTTTAATTTGATGTGTGATAAATTAAGTTCGCACTCATAAGATGTGTGTGTGCGTGTGTGAGAGAGACAGACAACAAAGCATTAGACACAGGTTTGAACTGCATGAAGGTAATTATGGCGGGAAGATGCAATGAAATCGTCTGCTGTACTGTACTACAACCTAAACCCTGCAGCATCAATAACAGAAACCAGATGGATAAAGTAATTGATAACCTAGTTTTTGAACACCTCGCCAGTTGAACTGGTTTGAACTTTCCGGAGAGACCAAAGCATCCGGGTATGAAAGGCGGCCATTTGCATTCGCTCATCACTCAGTTGGATGGGCACTTCTACCGTTCCGAGTTTCAAAGTTATGGCTGCGCATGAGAAAGAAGGCGAGTGGTTGTGCAGGGAGTGGGACAAAATAATTGAAACACCACACGAAGAAGGACTTTAAATTCGAAGCAACTAAATCACGATCACATTTGAATGCCAATTAGCAGTGTGTCAGCTTTAAAATAGATCTGACGAACGCCACTTTTATATGGGAGCATTTAAAGCAACAAGAAGCATCTAATAAAGGGAAATCTAGCAAGAGGAACACCAGGAAAACACATACCAAACATATACCAAACATATGCCAAACATATACCAAACATATACCAAACATATGCCAAACATATACCAAACATATACCAAACATATACCAAACATATGCCAAACATATACCAAACATATGCCAAACATATACCAAACATATACCAAACATATACCAAACATATGCCAAACATATACCAAACATATGCCAAACATATACCAAACATATACCAAACATATGCCAAACAAAGAGAAACTGCATCAGCAAAGAGGAACAGTGGTGGCAAGTGAGCTCACTGACAGATAGACAGACACTTAACAGGGTAGTTGCTAAACACTACAAAACTACAGACTCAAAACTGACCAGAGAATTGAACCAAATTCAACAAAAGCCCATATACTGTTAAGTGTTTCTGTTATTTTGTCCTTCCCCTGTAGATGGCAGAGAGACAGAAGACAGAGAGAAAGTCCTATACGGAATGAAGACAGAAGATAAAGAGGCTCAAGCCGAAAGAGAGATACAACGCAGCCAGTTAGCGGCGTGCCTCTGAACAAACAGCCGAACTCAAACGAAGCCGCCTCTTATCGTTTCGACTCTGTCAATCAGATATCCCTCTGCGGTGTTTATGCAAACAAAGGCGTCGTGCGCGGCGCCCGGCGTGGTGTAATGAAATAACGTCTGGAAGAGTGGCGGCGTGCATGATTACCCTAATGGAAGATCCTACTAACAGCCGTCTTGCTCATTTGCTTGTTTCAATATGAGGGGATTATCATTGATTCCATGATAAGCATGATGATTGCTTTGAAACAACATTACCCTCCTCTGCTATCCTTTTATTCCTCTCCATACCACCAGTGTACGTTTGGAAGGTAAAGCACTATGTCTCTCGTTGATGATTGGTGTGTGTGAGTGTGTGTATGCAAACTGCTATTCTAGTCTTAGTCCAGTCTTAAATGGACATACAGTATGTCCATATTTCGACCATAGCATGTGCTTGATATTAGAACAATACTTATTCTGTCTGTGAAAGTAAAGGTGCGAACTGGAACCAAAAATGGTTCTTCGGAGTGATTCCACAGAAGAACCATTTCTGGTTCCACAAAGGACCTTTCAAGAACCATATGCGGTTCTTTGGGATATTAAAACATTCTTAATTCATAGTCATTGGATGGTGGATAATGGCATACATGTGGAAAATAATCAAACCTCCATAGTATATATTGTACAATTGCAAATGAGGCTATGCAAGGGCAGATAAACAAAAACACAATGCAGGTGTCTAAGCAAAGGACTGCAGAAATGGTTCTTTGTGGAACCAGACATGGTTCTTCTATGGCATCACTCCAAAGAACCAGTTTTGGTTCCAGTTTGCACCTTTATTTTTCTGTGTGTAAACTACTATTCTAGGCTCTTGTGAGGCTCTTGGAATCAACAAGGAAGAGTTGGAAGTTAAAGTCAACGGCTACAGTAACAGTTCTTTCTAACTGGAGTCAAGCGAACAAATGGAACACGAGAACGCGCGGCCGTACCTGATCCGTCTATGCTGGTCTGATGTCGCCGGGGCACAAAACGAGAGCCAATCAGGGAGCTTAGCCTATTCATTATCAAGCTAGGTAGCAAAGCCGACAAATTCATGAGCATACTTGAAATCGCAGAAATTCGAGCAATTGCCACCCGTTCAGTTTCCTTTTTCAAAGAACAGAATCCGCCTGCTCTGCACTACTGTGATAAGACATTTCTCACCCATGTTGATTTCAGATGTGATGATGATGATGCATGTGGGATTTCAACCAGTGAACACAGTTTAGAGGCGGGGCAAGGTTGCGAAAGTCCCATTTTTCACTAGAACAAGACGTTGCTTGCTGTATCCTTTGACACATGGCTTTGGTTAGGACAGGATTGAAATGAATGCACTTCACTCACTTGCTCACATTGCTCTATTTGATGTGGTTCCATGAGGTGTTTTTATTCCGCTTTATTTGACTTGTTATTCTGATTATTAATGCAATATTAGGGCCATGTAAACCCAGCTACTGTGATGATGTAATTCTTTAATTACTGGTAGATGGACCTCCACCTCTCACACAGCATCTCACCAAGGAATCAGAAAAAATAAGAAAACTTATTATTGCCATGCAACAGATGGTTGCTAGGAATTTGTCTTGGTGTTACATAAAGAGCAACAACAACAATAGGAACAACAACGACAACAACAATAACGACAACAGCAAAAGCAGAAACAACAACCAATAAAATAAAGTGAATGACGTTGACAAGCAACAGTGACAAGACAAACAGAGACAGTAACACCTTGTCGCCATAGAGCAGTGCCATGATTGATGATCCTGAAGTCCTCTGTTTCTCTGAAAACTAAACTTTACCACAACCAGTATCTGTATGCCATGGTGTTGCCATGGTGTTGTTGTAGCATCATAATGCTGTTGTTACTGTGGTGTTGCTGTAACATCATAATACTGTTGCCATGGTGTTGTTGTAGCATCATAATGCTGTTGTTACTGTGGTGTTGCTGTAACATCATAATACTGTTGCCATGGTGTTGTTGTAGCATCATAATGCTGTTGTTACTGTGGTGTTGCTGTAACATCATAATACTGTTGCCATGGTGTTGTTGTAGCATCATAATGCTGTTGTTACTGTGGTGTTGCTGTAACATCATAATACTGTTGCCATGGTGTTGTTACATTATAATGTTGTTGCTGTGGTGTTGCTGTAACATCATAATACTGTTTCCATGGTGTTGTTGTAGCATCATAATGCTGTTGTTACTGTGGTGTTGCTGTAACATCATAATACTGTTGCCATGGTGTTGTTACATTATAATGTTGTTGCTGTGGTGTTGCTGTAACATCATAATACTGTTGCCATGGTGTTGTTGTTACATTATAATGTTGTTGCTGTGGTGTTGTTGTAACATCATAATACTGTTGTTGCCATGGTCTTGTTGTAGCATAATAATGCCTTTGTTACTGTGTCTTGTTGTTGCATCATAATGCTATTGATATGGCCTTGTTGTAGCATCATAGTATTGCCATGATGTTGTTGTAGCATAATACTTCTGTTGTTACTATGGTCGTGTTGTATCATCATGACGCTGTTGCCATGGCATCGTTGTAGCATCATCATGTTGTTACCATGGTAGTGTTGTATCATCATAGCCATGGTATTGTTGTAGCATCATAATGCTGTTGTTACCGCGGCGTTGTTTTAGCATCATAAAGCTGTTGTTGCCGTGGTGATGCCGTAACATAATTGTGGAGTTGTTGCTGTGGCGTTTGCGGGGCTATGCAGCTTTGAAGCGCTGGGCTGCAGGCCTGCTGAGATTAGAAGGTGGCTGCGCTGTGCTCGGCTCCATTATTCATTGGCTGTTGTGCATTTTGTTTTGGAGCGAAACACGCATTGACATCAAAGGCAGAATGGGAGAGGGGAGGAAAACAGCCCGCCGTCTTAAGAAACCCATGTTGCATTTATGTATTTCATTATCTAGCCTAGGAGCAGGGGAGAGAGGCAGGAGAGAAAGGAGTGGAGGAAGGCAGGGAGGGAGGGAGGGAGGGAGGAGAGAGAGATAGAGAGAAGGATGGAGAGGACTTGGACTGATTGTGTTATCACAGTGTTTACATTAAACACCCAGAGGCTGAAAGGCCTTGGATGGATTACAGCCACCAGTGTGTGTGTGTGTGTGTGTGTGTGTGTGTGTGTGTGTGTGTGTGTGTGAAGCCTCGCCTCCAGATGCACTAGTGTTCAGCGTGCGATATCCTCCCTCTTGCTCTGTGACTGCTGGTCATTGGCTTCACAGTCACAACATCTTCCTCAGGTCAAAAGCTTCCAGTCACTGTGAGCCCACGAAGACATCTTTCTCTCCTTCTGTCCATTCTTTAATCATCACAGGCAAACACCAGCACCCCCTCCAATCGCTCTCCTCTTCCTCCTCCTCCTCCCCTCCCCTCCTCTTCCCCACTAGGCCCAGTGTTAGCCAGTGTTGAATGGGTTATTACCAGTGTCTCCCCATCCTATTGAGGGTCATTAATACATGTCAGCTCTGTACACACCAACTCCTCACTTCATTTATCCCAGCACGCCTTTCAATTTAATCAAAACTGCAGCACCGGGACACACACACACACACACACACACAGAGATATTCATTTACTGATTACTTGTAAAGACTAAGGGGAACTTCTTTACTCATGTTGCGCAATGGATTTTTTTTTTTTTACCCTGTGAGAAATTAATTTAGCGATCGTTACACACAATGATTAATAGAGGTTATTTCCCATCAGTGCTGGTGCTACAGTTTTTACTTGTTGCCCAACCCAACCCCTTTATACACGGCAGTCTCAAATCAACACATTTTATACCATCCTGTGCCGTGAGATCACTCCCATCTGCTCCTTCTGTCCACCGACAAAGACAAAGTGCAACCGAAGTGATGTGCTAAAGACAAGTCAACCCATCGTCAGTGCAAAAAAATTTATTTTTGCACTTTTTCTCTTTGGTACACGTCACTTTTTTGCTAAGATTTAGAATAAGATGCAAACTTTTCTTCTTCCATTTCTTCCAGTTCCATTTGGGAGTGCAAGCTCATTTGCATCTGCGTTTTCTTTGGACTTCATTGGACCCCCTGTTGTTTTTGCCTGTCTATAGATACACATTCAATATGTGCTATTCCTGATCCCCCTCTGTGTACCGCTGTGTACTTTCCCCTCTATTTCTGCCTTCAGCACTTCCTTTAAATACCTGCAAATACCTGGCCTCCTGCTTGTACTCCAACCCAACACACTCACACACACACACACACTTCTCTCTCTCTAGTGGCGGGTGATCCATTCCTCAGGAAGGACATGATGGAGTTCATGAGTCCTCCGGCTAATTATACCAAACAAATAGGCTGCGGCGACATTAGCATAGCTTCACATACACCTTGTTGCAGTGAAGTGCACGCGTACGTGTGTGTGTGTGTGTGTGTGTGTGTGTGCAAAGGGCTTTGAGTGTAAACAAGCTGTCACAGAGAGGGTACAAAGAGTCTTAGGAAATCTGCATATTTTGTTCTCAGTGGTTTTGTTAGCGCGGCGTGCGGAAACCCAAACCCCCCAACCTGTGGGTCCAATTTCTGCAGGGAATGAAAGCCTCGCATCCATTATAATGTAACATCATGAATCAAAGTGTCCGTGTTACAGTGATGTTTTGCCCGCGCCCACGTCTCCTGCAACTTTATTTGCATTCAAAGGCGTGCTTGGACCCCCTCGGTGTGGCTTTCGATGGGTGGTTTCCAAACTGGAGGGTGGTTTTCAAACTGGAGGGCTGGGGGTCCCCAGGAGTCCTCGAGAGGGATGCAGGGGGTCCCCAAGTAAAGTAAGGAACAGGTCAGTTTTGTCATTATTTCATTTATTAAGGTATTTAATTCCATCATTTCCAGGCTTCCCATTCATTTTCTATGTAAGCGGCTGTATGGTTGGATGTGTCACATTTGCATAAAGTTGAGGTCTAGTCTACTTTATGCAAATCAGGGGCGTCCGACGTGACTCGCCGCCTCTGGAAACTCCCGACACTCGTGAACAAACTTTTAAACTAGCTGTTTAGATCCAAAATGAAGCAAGATTCAGCAACTGCATGATCTATTTCTCGCCTGAGATATTTTCCGAAACAGATTTTGGTGGACTGTTTTAGGTGAAATTAGAGAAAGTTTCCGAACAAGCCGCTATGGTTTTTCAGTTTGTAAACCGTTCGGCCAATCAGGTGCAGCTTTTGGTCCATGGCAGATGAAAGTAACCAGGCTATGCAAACCATCCTGTGTTAATACACAACTACTGTTCATCCAAAGTTTGAAATAAACCCAGGAAGATGTTACATTGGGTTTTAACATTTGGGAGAAATTTGTGTTCATATTTAAAAGAAAGCGAGCACTTGTCAGTCATCTATCGGGACTCCGCCTATTTAATTTCAGTGGCACTCCCATCAAGCATCCAGTATTGGGAAGCAGCACAGCCTGTCCTCCCCTCCCCGTCCTGTGAAAACGTACCATCAGAAGCTAGTGGAATAAGAGAACAGAAAATAGGAATGACAAAGAATGACTATTCTGTTTGAGTTACGACTGTCAGGTAAAATGCCTAACATGTATGCATTCAAATCCATACTAAATCATGTCTTACAGTAAATGTTGCAAAGTCGCTGGGGCCAAATCTTGGCTTAACAAATACAGGGGGAAGACAAAATAGTGGAAACACCACATGTTAAAGGGCTTTAACTTTGAAGGAACTCAATCACAATTACAAAGGCAGCTACACAGGCCAGTCATATGAAGCTGAATGCCAATTAGCAGTATGTGTCAGCTATGTATGTGTCATGGGAGTTTTCAAACCAGCTAACAGAGATCCAAAGAGGCCAAGTAGGCTTCAGTCTCAACAAAAACCTGGTTCTTGATGTGAAAAAGATGGACTTGTAACTTGTTGTTAACGTTGAAGTCACTTGCTCCCAGCGGGATTTCACAGTGACTGACGGAGGAGGAGGAGATGGAGGGATGGAACGGAAGGAGAAGCAGAGGTCCGGGTTAATCCTCTCCTCAGGTGTCAGGGAGGGATGCACGGATGAAGAGTGTTATCTACTGTAAATATTAGCTGTGACATGCCTCCCCGCTCTCTGTCTGTGTGTGTGTGTGTGTATGTGACAGGTCCCGTGTTACACGCTACATGCTAAGCCGACACACGGGTGACGATAATACCACCCATTAAAACAAGCAGAGGCCTCCCTCCCCTAGATAATCCAGATTAGGATGACATAGATTACGGACTACACGGACAGAGGAATTGTGTGTGTGTGTGTGTGTGTGTGTGTGTGTGTGTGTACTAGGTGATCGTCCTCTTTTTTTCTTTTTTACTCTCCCTCTCTCTCTCTCTCTGTCCTCATCTTGTGGAAGTGCTGAACAGAAACAACGTAATGCTCTCCATTGATATTCATTGAGAGAAACCTTCGGGGATTTAAATTACTCTCTTTGTTTCTTGTGGCGACCTTCGAAAATCCTAAAGACTACCCCCTCTCTCTCTCTCTCTCTCTCTCTCTCTCTCCATGAATAAAGCCAGCGGTGGAGGTGTTTTAGCAATTCAGCTCTTATTTGCCCGGCCGCCGCGGCTTTCCCCGCGCTATCTCACGGCCCAGGGGAGGGATTTAAACCCGGCTGAGAAAAAATCTAATATTT